>NW_024037074.1:29847025-30127680 GCF_015706575.1 Patiria miniata
AATGCCGTTCCTCCACTTGCTCCGCATTAGAAGGACTTGGTCTAGTTGAAGCCTCATCCCAAGCCTCGGTCTTGGAAGGTCCACATCTTTCCCGATATGAACTCGGCTAGCAGAGCTCCTTTTCTGTTGGTGGCATCGTGATAAGTGAACGGTGCATCTTCAGGGCCCATTCTAACGTTGAAGTCGCCCAGTATCATCAAGAAATTGTGAGCCGGCACTCCCATTACTGCTTCTGTAAGGGTCTGGTAAATGTTCTCAACCTGTTCTTGTTCTGCAGCGTTGAGTGGACCCTTCTTGATACGCCACTGCCCACATTATACCCCCACCAACAATAGAGCTAGCAACCCATACACTCCCACCAATATGGGCGTAAATCAGGGAGTAGTGTTAGGAAGGATTTATCTCCACACTTTATTTTAATAAGGGGGATGATTAGCCATTGGATCACCCCCCCCCCCCGAGTGTTGTGATGAGAATAACAAAAATAATCAAACAAATAAGTTTAGGTAAATACAAAAAAGAACAAACAACACACACGCCTAATGTGTTAATGTGTTAATGTGTTATCACCGCCCCCCTACTCGCTTATGCGGATTTATGCCTCTGCCCACCGACCCTAAATGTACCCCCACCCACCCTCAGTCCAATCTCTGCATCAGATCTTTAACCCCAGCCCCAAATTGAATCATCCTGACCAGCAAAAAGTTCAAACTTCAAAACATATACAATAAACAACTGGAGTTTGTCTGCAATACTTTTAATAACAAAGCTATATTGATAAATCAATTACAGATTAAACATTACTTCAAAAAAATGTGTTCACGAGAGTCAGAATAGTATCTCATCATTTAATACTGTAACAATCGATTTCAATCCAAGTGCAATGCTTGCAAAGTCTTTTTACTTTCCGTAAATTCGATTGAATTCTCCAAAACAGGGAGTGTAAAACAAGCGTGGTTATTGGTACCAAAGAAGTCCAGCCGAAGGAGCTTTAAAAACGCGGCATGTAGTTTTCCACATTATCAAAATCTGGAGTTGTATTAATTATTTACATTTTTCTGAGTAGTTGTATTCGATACATATCGCATTATTATAATTACTTCGTGTTGTAATTTATTGAAACTGCCAAACAGAGCTATAATAATCAAAATGTACTAAACAAATTAATAAACACTTTTATGAGGACCAATTATAAAGTGTTGCTGTGTTATAGGCCCTTCCTGACAACGTTAGACAATTGGTTTTTTTTTCTGTGATATTGTTACATTTAAAAACAAACATTGCAATAAATCAAAAACAATTATTTGATACGAATTCCCACAGTCAATACTATAGCTGCAATTAAACAAATCACGAGAGGAAAATAATAAAATAAATTAAGAAACTTGAGAATGTTATGGGTCATATTGTGCAATCAAATGCAAGCTTATTAATAACACCAAAACTTGTGAAGTTTAAGAAATGATAATGGGGCGTGTCCCCACACTGCAAAAACTGTGGTGTTAATTAAACACCATTCGGTATCTATATAGGACAACACTCAACACTAGTAAAAATTAACACCAGATGGTCCTATAAAGATACCAATGGTGTAAATTTAACACTACAGTTTTTGCAGTGCGCCCGCCCAAGGAAGAGCCTCTCCTTATCTGCGGCTTTCAAGTAATTGAAGTTTGGATGATTAGATAGACGTTTTTGGGGAAATCAGTTTTGTGCTGATGTCTGAGGCATGCATGATCTGAAAAAAGGGCAACCGATACGTTTGTTTTCAGGTGAATGGCGATTACAAGTGACAGATTTATTGATTTGTATTTATTTTGAATATGAACTTTGGTAAACTAATCGTCGGCTGCCTAGTCAGATTTTAAATTCATTTCATACAAAGAAAACGAATCCATGACCAAAAATGTATTGCATTACAGGAGTATCTCGCAAATAACAATGTATGCTTGACAGTGAATGTAATGTTTACCTTATTCGAAAAAAAAGGAAAAACATACGATACGATTTTTTTTTAATGACAACTCTTCTATTTCTACATTATTAGATACACATACAAACGTTTCAATTAGGATAATATAATTTCAGTACTTTTAAGTAGGCTGCAAGATTTGTTTTAAATGATACTTGGACTATACCATACGGTGCTACTATTAAGCACTCCAAACCATACTTTAATCCAATGCCGTAAAACTGTTCCGTGTATGCACTTATTAAAGTACATGTAACACAGTATTCAACTGAATTTTTTGATAAAATTGAAAGAATTTAAATTTTACACTTACTCATTAATTAGATATTGTTTCGGATCAGTGGCGTAGCCACGGGGGGGGGGGGGCGTGGGGGGCGACAGCCCCCCCATGAAACCTTGTCGCCCCCAGTCGCCCCCCCCCCCCCCACTGAGATTTTGAGTTTCTAAAAAAGTTATCATTGATCTACATGACCCCCCCCCCCCCCAAGGGCGGATCCAGGGGGGGGGGGGGCCAGAGGGGGCCATGCCCCCCCCCCAAAAAAAACGAGACCAATTTTTTTTTTTATGTGACATCGCAATAAAGGCTGGCAATGAGTACACCACCATCTTTTCCTCAAAAAAACATTGGTTAAAGTGGTCAGAAATTGCCTCAGATCGCACCACAGAGCATCTAGAATCCAAAATTTTTTTCGGGGCCCTTAAGCGGGCCCCGAACCACACGCCCTAATTTTTTTGACCCACCTTTTGGGGGGTCCAAATTTTTTTTGGCCCCCCTAAAATTGTGTTCTGGATCCGCCCTTGCCCCCCCCCCCATGAAATGTTCCAGCCCCCCCCCTCCCCCCAGCGCCCCCCCCCTCCCCCCCAGCGCCCCCCCCCCCCCCCCCCGAACTAAAAATTCCTGGCTTCGACACTGTTTCGGATAGACGGTGGAGCGATTGAAAATTCGGCGATGCGCGTGATCGTGTATATACTGGGCGTGGTTATTGTGTTTGACTATTCGGGGTAAAGGAGAAAGCCACTGAATGAGGTGAAGTGATATGAATTACTACCCGTCTGACCGTGTACGGTAAGATACACCGTGTCTCTACGATGCAGAACCAGCACCGCGCTCCCAGACACCTGCTCTTGATTAGTTGAATCCCCGCTATATCCAGTGACAACCAAGTCGCTGTTTTTCTTTAGATGTATGTAAAGGGTAGTACTTGAAGTCTTTTCAAGCACAGAAAATGTAAACACGTAGGTGCCCGGCACTGTACAGGTAAATGTGCCAGTCTCGAGATCGAAGCTGGTACCCGGCAAAAGCGTCTCGGTCTCCTGGAATGGCAAACAGGTGTCGTGACTCGTAGAGGTTTCCGAGCCGCTCGTCCTCACCACGGTGAATGCTACCCGCTGGTTGGAGCCGTCTGCTGTTTGTCCTGGCTCACCTTTCTGACCTTGCTGACCCGCATCGCCCTTTGACCCTGGCTGACCGTACGGCCCCATCGGTCCTCCTGGTCCAGGCAGACCTGGTATGCCGGGTATTGCAGCAGGTCCCTGGCAGCACTGCTGACACACCGGAGACGCAGGACCATCACCGTCCGAGGGAACCGGCCCAGTATAATCGGAAGCTCGGAGCTTGACAGAGTTACCCAGAAGGAGGGCGATTGAAATGATGGTTGCCATGCAATTGTTCATCTGTTTAAAAAAACACCAAAAAACAAAAACAAGTAAATACAAAAAATATGGAAAATAATAGGGAAAGATGAGATAAACAAAATTGAGGTCAGAGAAAACTGGAGAAATTGAATAAGGGTGAGACTTTTGAAATTTTGCGTCGGTTAAATTATAAATAAATTCATACATTATTAACATGTGAAATATGTGAAGATTTTCTCAAACATCACTGATCAAGTTCGAAACGCTTCTCTTCAAACTTTCTCATTAAAGGGAATTCATTTCCCGGAGACGAAAATGAAGGTAACAGTTTGGCGAACATCGCCGAATTATTTAAGACGAACATTCGCTCTTTGTCTAAATTGAAGTCTAAATCTGACTAATCTGAAAACGGACCGCTGGGGTGACTATAATTAACAAAACTTCTTTTATTCTGATCATGATATATGAGGAACATGATTTATGAATATCACTTGGACGAATTCGGCCGAAAATTAACCCTGTCAGTCCATACGAGGAGGTATTTTGGTCTTCTCAGCACTGCACTGGGTGAACATTGTGTTCCCAGTCGCCGGGATCGAGGGGGGGGGGTCCAACCCCCTTTTATCATTTTTCCTTTTTCTTTTTACATAAATTCCTTAAAAATAATGCGAAAACCGGCCTCCCAGCTCTGACACCCAAACATATGCTGCATGGTAATAAGAAAAACTCCGACTGTGCACAAAATACGTACAGAGCCAGCTTCTGTGCCAGTTGTTAGGGGGTATTTGTTCACTATTCTGTAATATACTGTTAATGATCGTCGGATTTGAAGGCGCACACAATAGAAGTAAGGTGCGAGACCCCCCCCCCCCTTGATTTTATGGAGTCAAGTGTCTGGACAAAATAAAACCTGTCTACATATTCAGCGTTGATTTGCTGATGGAACCCCCCTCCCGGCCTAAAATCCTGAATCCGCCCCTGGTTCCTCATTCCTATTTTACGTGATGATCGATATTCCTTACATTTAAAAGGACTTTAGGATAATGGCCAGTTCTCTACATTTTTACATTTACATTTATTTCATTTTTCGGGATACATTTTGTTACAACAAACAACAAAATTAAATACTCAGAAATGCACATGAACATATTAGACAAAACATACACAGTATAATATTTAACCATGCAGCTCCCCCGCTGGATTACCGTAAAGAAACATGGTTTATGTCGAGGGGCTCTCCAACTGATTAAATATGACACACTAAACACAATCTGTTATAGTTTTGACTCAAAATGTATCAATGCATATGAAAAGAGAATTCTTCCACCAAATCATCTCTCCATTGAGATGCTTGATTGAGGTAATTATCAAATAATATTCACTTAATACCTTGAAGTAACGTTTTGGAATTCTATCATGACAGGAATCCTCGACACTCGAGCAGATTGCTAGCTGAAAAAAAAAAAAAAATAGTCATTCAAAACTCACTCGGAGACGACTTGGGGACTGGTGAGGGAGGCATAGCTTAATTTCACACGAAAACACCGCAACAAATCTCTGTGATTGCGGATTGAGTTTTTTTTTCTTTCTCTTTTTATTTCAAGCTAATTGTGTTCTCCAACGGCTCTGACTGGACTCACGTTTGAGCAACAATCATCTTTGTTTGAGGATTTACTAGTTTGGAATCGAACGAATTAATCCCAAAATGAAAATTGTGTCGAAATGTGTCACCAAAATCAAGTTAAAGTCACGTGAGATCATATCGCAATGTCCGGACAAGTACCTATATCATGACAGAAACTTTGCAATGTCATAAGTGAAGATATGACCGGTTTCTAATTCCCTTAAATCGTTCGGAAAACCCTTGTATAGATTTGGTTTAAAAAGTGACCCCACGTTCACGTCACGGTGTTGTACGTTGTTGGAGACGGAATTCCATTACGAAAATCAAAACATTTCGCTTACATTTTCCTCAAAATGTACACATCTTCTATCTAAGCTGAATCTTCAACAGGTTCCTCAAAATGTACGTATCTACTGAGCTGAAACTTCAACAGGTTAAATAGATGTTGAGGACCTTACTAAAGATATTAAGAAATTATGTTGCTTCTAACAAACAAAATGCAAAGTAGATGATCCTATGTTTCTTTAATTCATTGGCTCAAAATGTGCTTGAATTTGTGGTTGTGAGAATCACAGTGAGCTTACAATTTCTGCATTAATAACGGAAAATGATATCATACCAAGGAAATAGTGGCGAACATATTACAGGTGGCATTCAAGTTAACAGTCGTTACAAAAAGAACTATTTAACCGGGTGGGGAATTAGAACACCAGATTGGCTATTAGCATCAGCCACCATCTGTTTCTCAACAAAGTATGTCCCAGAAAATATGTCAGATTTACTGCACAATAATTTAGTGTTCATATACATGCATTAAGCCAAATGGGCCTTATTCACGAGTTGGCCATTTTTGTCGAGATCCCTGAATGCATTTCATTCATTGTTAACTGTTGAAGGGGATGGCGCCAGACTTTTTATGCAGGCATAATGCAGCCTTACTTTACTGTCAGTTTTTTTTTTTTCTGGCCTTACACATTAGGGAACGTTAAATTACAAGTTTGAAATTATTCACTGAAGCAGAATGGACTTAATTTGTAATTAACTTGCTTTCATTTAACTACACAAGTTCCAGAAATCAAGATTTTACCTCACTCTTAATACAATATGGCCGACTTGTGAATACCACTATCGGTGTTTCAAAAAATATTCAACAGAATCTTAATACATGTAGTGGCATGTTGAGTGGAACCCTTTACATGCAAACATCACTAAATTCAAATTCATGTGTTTCGAATTTTTAAGGCTGAGAGCAGAGCATGCAGCAGGGCCGAATAATGTCTACAAATATCAACTCTATACATGATCAGAAATGAATCCAGTTAGTTAAAGCAATTTGAACTATAATGAAGCTGTTTGCATGATCATCCGGTCCCTTCATATTTGCGCCTTCTAATAGTGAAACCATAGAGCGTTTATTTCCGACTAGCCACACTGTTATTAGCAATGTTTGAATGTAATTATAAATCATTGACAGAAAATGGCGCGGATCGAATATTAACGCGCTTGCTTGGCTGTTGACATTCGTGTATCAGTAGTCACGCAATATCAGTTTCAATTGAAGTTTTGTTAAGAAAAATCGTGTTGTTTCAGTCCTCCAACAAGTACAGTTAGAGAAAAGGGAAATTTCAAGGCGGCTACCGCACTCGGCAATAATCTTAAGAATAGTCCCACGCTTATTGAAACAGCACTATGTGCAAAAAAGGCGACTTTTTTTGTTTCTGAAAAAGAAAAGGAAAAAAACAACAATTAATTGTTTCAAACACTCACCAAGCAAATCTCGTTCTTGCAATCAGTTCGCTCGGGTTGTCGTCTGAGGGTGAAGAGGAGCTGCGGTCTTGTGAGGAGTGAAGAGGCCACTCATTGCTTAAATATTGCCTTAGATTTCCCGAGCAGTGACTGGCCCGGTTTATGATTGGCCCCTGCTCACTGTCACTCTGACATCACCGACTCGCTTCATGTTAATAAGAAGGAAGTGATGTCAATGTGGTTGATGCTATACAGTCAGAATCAAAACTTGTGTCACCGACACTGAAATAGCCGCATCTTATTGGTGGATATGGATGTCGGTGACACGTACATCTAAAACACACGATTTGTGATTGACACATACAACCTGTCAATCACAAACCACTCACTGGTGATCACCGACTTGTTGGGTGATTTACTTTGATTGGTGGATTGAAAATTGACGTACACTGGCCGTGATTCATTAAATGTGCAGTTGGCACTTCAGTCCATTGAATTGTGTCGATTTATTTAGGATTGCATGAGGAATTAAATCGTAGTCAAGATGGCGGCCAAAGTAGATTTAACTGAAATCTGGGAGCGCGTGGGTGCATTATATGGATGCACTTAACTCAGATGAAACGTACTGTTATACAACAGTGCATTTAGTTCAAGTCAGGATCTCAAATTGGAGCACAAGGGAAGAGGAGAGGGGCTAAGGTCTTCCACTGGCGGGGGGGGGGGGAGGCAGTGAGGGGGGAAGGAGGAAGAAGGGGGAGGGGGAAGCAGTGAGGTTGGAGGGGGAGAAGGGGGAAGGGGGATGAAAGGGAAGGGGAAGGGGAAGGGGGCGGCTCATGTACCCCGTGTCTATAGTCGTGCCATGAGTAGGGCATTGCTATTTATTTTTGGGGATTTTAAAGACTAAGATACATTACATACAAGTTGGAAGAAAGTTAAGTGAACTTCTATGAACTTTGCTGTCAGCCTTGTATCATATTTCGGCAGCCTTGTATATTTGGACGTGCGTTTTTAGAATTGTGTAAAACCCAGTCCGAATGAACATTCCCAGGAAGGCAGGAATGTATGCAGTGCTATGATGGACTAACAAAGCACAATTAGTTAGCTAAACTAATGACACAATTCAACAATAGAACGTAAAATGAATTAAGATAAATATCCCTCCATATTAACAAGATAGGCATGTTTTGCATGACCAGATTTCCTGTGTTTGTTATTTAATGACTTTCGCATAACGATTCATCCTGAACTTTAGCCTTGGTGATATCCGGACAAATTAATCACACCAAAAGGTGTCATTCTGTTTGTTTAATCATTTCGACATTTAATAATCTCTTAAGCAATGGCGTAGCGCCGATATAAGTGTGGGTTGCGGTCGTTGGACGACCACAAGCCCCTCCCCCTCCTCCCAAACCCGGTGAAAAAAAGCCACTGATGTGTTTAGGGGCTTAACATTGATGGCCATGTTCCGAAGCCAGATACGAAGCCTAAGCTTACAAAACGCCCGAAGTCAAATTAAGGCCTAGTAAGGTGTTTCTCAAACTGCGGCTTCGTTCCGTTTGCGGCTTTGGGCATGCGGTTTTGGAATGGAGCTGCGGCTGTATGAAGCCGGGACTTGGAAAACCTCGCAAGTCACTTTCTTGGCGTGTGTATTATATAGTCTACGATCAAAACGCCTTGCTGTTTCGCTACTCGGTCATATACCGGTGAGAGTCAGGTTGAAAAGGCTACAGTTAGGCCATTATTTTGACCAGCAGAGTTAATTCCTTGTTATCATTTGGGGAACCGTCAACTTGGAAGTGGTGAAGATCTGGGGATGCAGAAGATGTTGAGTGGAAATGGACGGTACGTAGCTATTGAGGGCATTGCTCTAGAATAAATGTACATGTTGTAGCATGCACGCGTGCGTTGATTGTTAATACTTGAAAAAAAAAGTTGATGAAATACACACACAATTGAAACTAAAACTCTTGTAATGCGAAAATAAACAAAACAATATGTTTATGGCTGTCAGATAAGAGACACAGTCAATAAATACTGTAATGTATTAAATAGGCAATACTAAGTGTAAATATGAGAGGTGCAGATAATTAAATGTTAATAGTCAATGATGAAAATATAGAATAATAAGGGGGGGGGGGAAATGTGAGCTTGTCTTACATACGCAGTGTGGACTTCCGAACAAAAGACGTCCACATAATGTAGGTAGCAGCGACGAAGTGTGGACTTGCCCACGTCCACACAGTGTTTCCCCATTTCTGGAAAACAGGTTTAGAGGCATTTTTGGGTTAGGTTTATCTGTAGCAGAATGAAGAGAAACACTAAAGGGAATCATTGAAAAAAATTGGGTTGTAAAAGTTTTCACAGTTTGAGAAAAATGAGTTTTTCCACTGGTGTTCCTTAACTACACGAAAAGAAAGGAAAGTCCACACTAGGTATGTGAAACAAGTCTGGGTGTGCTTGCGAGGTGTTAAACACTATATTTAAGACTTATTGGAGTCTGGAATGCTGATATTTACCCAAGGTGAAGCAGAGGGCAATTATCAGCATTCCAGACTCCAACCAGTCTTAAACATGGTGTTTAATACCGACCTAGCACATAATTTATTCCCATTCATAAATAACCTTTCGGTAAAAAAAAAAGAAAACTTTTCGGTTCAAAAGTCAAAACTCGTTAATCCACAGGCGGGCTCGAGTAGGCCTATGGCTGTTTCACTTAATTCTGTCCCGCACGAGGGTGGCCAGTTCGTCTGTCGATTCTACACCGGTGTCCTTTTGCAACACCCCGGTGTAAGATATTTTCGGTCTTCCTCGCCTCCTGTATCCGTGGGTTGGTTTCCAGAGAATGACTTTGTGTGTCTCCAGCTGCGAGTGCTGGTAACAGTGGCCTGCTAACTGCACCCGACCGGCTGCGATTTTGTCTCCGACTCGTAGGAGTTAGAGTCCATGTTTCGCATCCATACAGTAGCACTGATCGATGACTGCTCGATAAGTGTTTGAAATCGGAGTTGCTGTCTCCACCTGCCCAAAGCAAACTGGTTTTAAGGCGCAAGAAACATGCCTTCAGACCTCAAGCCCTCATTTCTAAACGGAGATCGGCAAGTGAAGCCGGGTAGTAGGTGTTTGAATTAGGAGAGGCTATTTGAGACGTTGATCATATGGGACATTTCATGGAAGAGGAGTGGCTCAATCCTCCTCACCGCCCCGATCATCCGAAGTCATTTAGACCCCATTATTTAGTAGCTCAGAGATCCGTTTGCTCACCTCTTTCATCTGCGGCGTTGTGCACTAATCACGTTTGCTAAACTGCTGTGCTACCCTGTCGCAAATTGTGAGTGTTCTCCTGGAAATATTTAGCAAATAACCTCCTTAGGGTACCCCAGTAAATAGGCCAAAGATCCATCCCCTGAGCTCATGAATAATAGTTACACATTGAAATCGTTCTATATTACTTTTGAGAGCCATGGAATTAGTGGATTGAAGATTATGACATTGCACCTCTGGTCTGGACTTCCAATTCTGAGCATTTTGGGTGCAATTGGGTCCAAAAGTGGCGCTATTTAGCCATGTTGCGGATGGATTCTTTTTTTTAAATGGCTACTCTTCCAGTTTGGGAAATATAATTCGTTTAAGGGGGGAGTCTCTGGAGGGAATCTCAGTGGAGGGAAACTAAAACTGATTATAGACAACCAAAACCGTTTGTTTTCATAGGGGACGTGAGCTCGGCCCCCCTCCCCCCCCTCCCTCCTTCAACACCAATGTACCCTTAGCCCTTACCCTACCCCCACTTTCCGGAAAGTGCTGTCCCAAAACTGAACAACCATCAATCTCCAACATCTCCCTTCATCTTAAATTTCATTCACCCTCGACCCACACCCGACCCTCAAATCCCACCCATCACCAACCCAAATTCAAACGAAATAAATAAAAAGAAAATCAAAACATACGAAACATTCCAACGTAAATTACTTCAGTCTGCAATAAATTTAATATCAAAGCAATTATGATTACAGTTAATTACAGCTTTAACATAAGAATTTGGAAGAAATTACTGACGAGAGTCAAACAGGTTGTGTGCCATAAACGACAAAATTTGTTTCCTATTGGAGTATAATCAAAACGATTTTGTGCTTTTACTTGCCTGTGAAATCGATTGACTTTTTTTTTTTTTTTTGCAAAAGTGTTTGAAACACTTAAAATAAAGTGTAACAGTAGGATCAGAGTTTAAAATACGGCAGGTAGTTTATTAAATCATCAAAAGCTAGAGTTTTGCATAACATTTATATTTACTTTTTTCTAAGTAGTTATATTCGATACATATGACATTACGATTACTTTGTGTTGTAAACACTTTTCTTACAACCAGTTTGTGTATTGTAACTGACAAGCGCTACATTTTTTACGTGATAGTGTCATATTTTTCCAACAAATATTGGCATAAAATCATAAACGGGTATTTGATAAGAATTAAACTCTCGAAGTCAATTTGGCCTAACTTTAATTCAAAAACCACATACTAAAACGTCTGAATTCCAATTAAATTTTTTGAGGCAAAACATAAAGTGTACAGTGAAATCTCGATAAGTCAAACTCTGATTACTTAAAACAACTGTTAAGTCATGCAAAGAATCCATTCCCTTCAGTAGTATAACAATAATATACATAGTTGTTACAATAATATACAAGTACAATTGTGTTCCTGTTCCTTTGAGGTTTGACTTTTAGGACATTTAAGAATGTTTCTGAGTCCATTTTGGTGCAATTCAAATACAACCTCGTTTTAAAAAGAACATTTTGAAGATTAATAAATGATTTGGGGGCGTGTCAACTATGTTTTTTTTTTCTCGGAAACACACATTTTCAAGTGTTTCTGGAAATATTTTCGGAAAATCAATGTTAATGTGTCTGAAGATAAGCTTCTTATGACAATATGCTGGCATTGTTAGCACGGTTGGATCCAGAGGCCGTGATCCTATAACTTTATAACCAAAAGAATAAGCAATCCCACCGCTCCCGCACCGTCCGCATTGTTATATGCGTATTTGTCGCATTGTGCTTCGTGACATTATTAAGTGTAATCAGTGTGGTTGTATTTTGGCAAATAAATGTTCAAAAATTACATTGTAACGATTACATTTATTTGATGTTCTTTAACTCGTCTTTTGTATTGATAAATCCCAGGGTGGTTTTGATTTTATTTATATCAAAACTACATATACACGTGTGTTTAGTTATAAACGCGGAGTAATTGGTAGACAAGCATGTCATTGGATATTGCCCAGTTTAGTTGTGAACAGATTTATATTGAAACAGAACAAGAGTCACGAAATTTAGCTTTTCTTCAAAAGAACCATTTGTATAATTTTTTTTTTTAAGAAAATGCACATTTTGGCCGGTCAATCGTCATCGATGTCACGAAGAGCCACACCTGTGGATTTTGAAGAAAAAGCGTTTTTGAGATAATCGTAAAAGAAGTTCCTCAAATTTAAAACTGCAACAACAACTGCTGCTTTGTAACACCTTTCACATGATTCATTGGAACATTCACATAATTCTTTGAACGGTAAACGTTTATGTAAACCCATTAATTAAATTCAACACAGTTAATTAGCCAACACCAATTAGTAAAGATGCGTGTTCCTTCGTAAAAAAAACCAAATATCCACGTTTCCTACATTTAAGCCCTTTCTGTTCAACGTGATTTTTCATAGGCAAGAGGCGTGCGTATTACACGTGCGACTGATGATGTAATAAAGATGTGTGGCTCTTCGTCAAAAAGAAAATCTCACTTACCCTGCTTCTATGCCTTTCCATCCAACTGATACGTTTTGTACGCGTTCAAGACACGTCCGTGTCTCTACGTGATAACACAAAATGCACTAATTGAGATGCCTGTCCTTTGCATCATTGTAATTAAGAATTTAATGATGTTTTGCTTACAGAAGCATGTCAAAATGGTTTACGGTAAAATATTTTTAAGCAAAGTAGTGGAAAAAATAACCTCGAAAGCAAAAAAATTGTCATTTTTGACATATGTGGCTCTTCGTAAAAACAGTGACGAAATGACATGTATTTATACGCACACATTACTTCCGGTTTGATGATGTCCACAGTTAAAAAGTGCAAGCTGAACATTGATTTGGTTCAGGGAAGATACGTATTCATTCATGACGCGAAGAGAACTTTTATAATACAAAACATGACAATGAATGAAGAAGTGTATGTATTAATAACATATGACTTCTGGTTAAATGACGTCACAGCATTTGGCAGCCGAAGCCCAAATTTGTGCCGCAAATCGTTATTGTGCTACAAACATAGTCATAGATACTAATCAAATAATTGATTGGCATTAAAACAAAAATTGAAATAGATGATTTCAAATTTTTTCTGCAATAACTTCCGGTCGGATTTTGAAACCTCGCAATGTCAGTTGCTTTTGTTCAAAAAACATCTAGGGATTTTTTATAAACTTTAGACCAGTGATTAAAAAAAGTCTTTTACGTGCCTCCAGAGGGCGTCCTTTCTGAGAATTACGTCATAGTGGCGTTTATTTGTGGTGTTTAGCATCCCTCACTAAATATTGCCATCATTTGATTTTAGTAAAGCGCTTCCGTTTTCAAATTACATTCAATTCTCAATGCACTTCCGGAAAACCGGAAGTAAATACCAAGCAATTGAATGTGTTCGGGAATGAGAAATGTTTCCCAGGGCATCATGTACATCCACAGGAAAAAAAATGAACAAGGTACACTATTCAGCATATCAGTTCAAACAAATAACGACATAGTTCAAAACTATTTTGTCCAATTGTAACGGCCACTCCCGGCTGGAAGAGACCCCGTGGCCGTCCCAGATCATCTTGGTTGGAACAACTCGGACGACCTATGACTGAATGTGGAATGAGGCTGTAGGACGCGGGCACAGGAGATCGGCGCGACGGACTATGCAGCTGTCTATGTGGACGAGTGCGTGAGTGAATGACATCATGACGACGTCACCAAAACTTCCACTTCTTTTACAGTTGACTACGGTTCATGTTCGTACCAGGGTTCATCCTCGTAGAAATTAGTCAGTTTTGTAGGCTTCTATGTGCATTTTATATTCAGATGACTTTGACCTTCCTGTTTCCCCGGAATTAGAGGTCATGCGACTTTGCATTTGGTAATCAAAATGTTTATCAAATATGATCACAAAGTGTGAGCGTGATTGTTCATTTTATTCATGAGTTATAAAACGATTAAAAATAGTAATACATGTATTTTGAACAAAAATCGCTTGTCATTTGATAGCCAATGACGACATCATGACGTCAGAGTAATATCACACGCCTGGGATCAGGTTTGAGGTTTGTTCTAATTTTCACGTTAATGTTGTGTACAGTTAAAGTTATAGTCCATCATTTGTAATTTGTGCATTTTGTTCGTTGAGGCAACAAAAGTGCTCAAAATCTAAAGAAGGCTACTGAACAACTAACCTGATAAAGTTTCAGCTCAGCTTCAGCTGTATATTCTGAGAAAAACTGCATTCTAGGATCTCAATTTCAAATCAAAAGTTGCTGAATCATGTTTTGAATTGCGCCTGAATTCTGCGTCCGAGACACGTTCTCGCTGAGCCGAATGCAGCTACGCGATGTCGCGCACTGATCTGACGAATTATAGCAACCGGGGGTGCGTGTGCGTCGTGCCAATGCTTGCGCGCGCTTCGCCGAATAACAAAACGAACTACTAATTTAAATTTTCCTACGGTGCGTCTTAAGAAGGGGAAGCACCGTTGGAAAGGCCTTCTTTCGTTGATTACTTCAAAATGACAGCTTGCCAGAAAGAATAATTTCACGGGAAGTTTAGTCCCCTTACTATCTTTCAACCAAGTATGTTTTTCAACAATAATTACGCCAGCTTCTTTTCGGATAGCTGCAAATGATGGACTATAGCTTTAAGAAGCAAATTTGCAAAGAAATATCTTCATGGACAAAAGGACGAGAAAATCGATTGAAATTATCTGTATTAACCGCCAGTATCAATGTACGTTTGACAGTCGTTATTATTATTAGCCATGTTCATAATTGTACTAAGATAGTTTAAATGAAATATTCAAGATATTTTCATCAGATTTTTTTTTATTCCACAGTGTATACAAAACCGTTGTCAACAAGTGTAAGTATTATTTTTAATGTCGATCAATAATAAATCTATTGTATACAAGATGTGCGTGTGGGTAACGCCAAACAAATAATGACAGTTCAACAACTATTTCTTTTAATTCGGTGGTTATTTTTTCCGCAAAATGGAATGCATTTTTTTTTTAAGTATTCAGCAACACAATGCTCTTACGTATTTATGTGTGGTGATATTTTATTTATTCGGGGTAAAGAAGGAAGCCGCTAAATGAGGTGTCGTGATTGGAAGCATAACCCACCCTACCGCGCATAGTAAGATACACCGTGTCTCCTTGCTGCAGAACCAGCACCGCGCTCCCAGACATCGGCTCCCAGTGACTTGCACTGCTATAGCCAGAGACAACCACGTCGTCGTTCTTCCGGAGCTGGACGTACAGTACGCTGCTGGAAGGATATTTGCTCATAGAAAACATGAACACGTACGTGCCCGACACACTACTCGTGAACGTGCCAGTCTCGAGATCGAAGCTGGTACCCGGCAGTAGCGTCGCGGTCTGCTGGAAGGGCAAACGGGTGTTAATGTCCGTAGACACATCTAAAGCACCCGACCTCGTCACGGTGAATGCTACCGGCTGATTGGAGTCGCCTGGTGTCTCCCCTGGCTCACCCTTTTGACCTCTGACGCCAGTCTGACCGGTTGCTCCAACTAACCCTGGTGTACCCCTCGGACCTACCTTGCCGGGCAACCCTATCCCGTCGTCCCCAGGTTTCCCAGGTGTTCCCCGCTCACCCATAGGGCCACTTGGTCCAATCTCACCGTCTTGACCTGGCTCGCCCTTTGACCCCGGCTGACCGTATGGCCCCATCGGCCCTACAGGTCCAGGCATACCTGGTATGCCGGGTATAGCAGCAGGTCCCTGGCAGCACTGCTGACACACCTGAGACGCAGGACCATCACCGTCCGAGGGAACCGGCCCAGTAACGGAAGCTCGGAGCTTGACAGAGTTACCTAGAAGTAGGGCGATTGATAAAATTGCCACACATATCTTCATCTGTAAAGAAATATAACAATAAAATACGTAAACATGAGAACAAATTAAATGCCGGGAAAATGATCTATGAGAGAAAATATATTGAAGTCATGCAGACAAACTGGGGAATCACATCTTGGCCTAAGTATAAGACTTACGAAAAGTTGCCGTCGTTTGAAAAAGAAATGAATAATTATTGATGTTAACATTTTGTATGCTTAGTCAAAACTGATCTAGTTTAAAAAGCTTCTATTCAACGTTCTCACTGAACGAAATTCATTTTTCTAAATGCAGGTGGTTTATTTTGTTTAATGTCTCATCCAAAAGTGAAATCGGAAATCAGCGCTGATCAGTTTTGCTATTAGCAGCAGCTGCCATCTGTTTCATAACAGATCGAGTCTTAGAAAATTTGTTGAATTTGTAAATATCCGTGTTCCAACTGTAAAAGAAAACATTAATTTCAAAATATCAAGCCATGGTTGTTTCGAATCTAGGGGGCATGCTGGGTGAAAACTTACATACAAAAATAAATTCATCCCAGATATTGAGCCCTACATGCAAATATTCACCCAAGAGCTTGTGCTTGAAACGTTTAAAGCAGACAGAGGAGCAGAAGGGCCATATAATTTCTGCAAACATCATATCTATTCAGGATTTCTACATTCCGGATAGATAAAGCAATTTGAACTTGAATAATACGTTGTGCATCATCATCCAATCATCAAGGTCCGGCTTATTCTATTTCCTAACCGGTGACTTTCTTATCATACATTGTTTATAAAAGTGGCCTAATAATAAAGCCGGAATTGAGCACTGTGACCTAGTCTTTGTTCGAAGACGTTACTACCGGCGTTTGTGTACGTGTGTACTCATACTACTAATGAACACTTTTGCAAAACAATTGTTTTCAATCCACAGAGGGCGCACTTCAATGCATTACAGAAGTGGAAGTAAGAGATTGATCGTACTATAATCTATACTCGTTGAATAAACACAGTGAATAGGAATCGAATACATTGCAGAATCGATAACAGATTTTTATCGCGGGCCTATTGTGCAACATAATTTTCGCGCGAAGAAAAAATATTCAACGAAAGTCTTGGAACCAAGACTAACTGTGAACTAGCAAACTGACAAAGTTCAAAAGTGCAAAAGCGACTCATTCATAACACCAATAAGACAGCCATGTGTCAGTGGTCCGGATTTCCTGCATCCGTTCTTCCGTGACCAACTTTTCATCCTTAATTGTTTAGAGTGATTGCTGGAAACTTGTTAACATGTTCATCGCAACACATGTTTGTGTTTAAAAAGGGAGAGTTTGAATCAACAGAGAAAAAGAAAAGAGGTAGAATATACAGTGATTTTTGATTTTACGAGTCGGAATATACAGGGTAGAGCTTATCCCAAAACAATGTTTTATTTACATGTGAAAGAATGACAGCGCGCAAATTTCGATCACCAGGAAGCATACTCAATTTTAAACTATTCGTAAATTAGCCGAAAATTTGAAAGGAATGCAGTCAAACCTTAATAGCCATGTTTTGTCAATGAACAGTACCGTAACCGTGATTCTGTACAGTACTGCGCTATTATTGCAACGAGATATCAAGTAAGTTTTCAAGACCCATAAAGCAACCAGTCATGTAGTGTTTGGATTTTTTTTTAAAAGAATTTACGATCGACGTTTAATGTTATCATTTTAACTAAAAAGGTTTATAAATGAACATAAACAAAACGATGAAGTCTCCCACCTCATCACAGCTCAAATGTGATGCTTTATTGCCTTAAATGCCAAGTAACAGACACTAACCTTCCATTAATGTTCTTCAAACCTATCACGAAAGGAATCCTCAACACTCGAGCAGATTGCTGGCTGAAAAAAATAGCAACAACAAAGATTTACTAGATATCCGCTCGGAGATAACTCCGGAGGAGGCATAGCTGAATTTCACAAGTAAAACTCTCTCTGTCGGGGCGAACTGTGATTTGGATTGATTATTTCCAGTGAACTATACAACGGCCTAAATGGATTCACGCGAAAGTTTTAAAAAAATAATTTCTCACAAATAGGATTCTAACTTTGTTTCATCATTAGCAAAAAAAACAAGTTTAATCAGTGCAAGTTTATTTGCAAATGCCCGGAAAAGTAACTACCGGTTTAAAAAAACAATTTACAAAAAATAAGTTCTCACAAATAGGATTCTATTCTTTTTTTTATCTTTAGAAAAAAAAGAAAAAAAACCAAGTTTAAGCAGTGCAAGTTTATTTGCAAATGCCCGGAAAAGTAACTACTGGTTAAAAAAAACAATTATCATATTGCGGCCATCTTGAGTTTTTCGCTTTTAAATAAACGTAAGCAAAGCGAGGCTGGAGGAAAAATAGTGTGGTTCCTATTTTGCACACAATTATTATAATTCAGTACTGTTATTGGAAACAGGGAACATGACTTAAATGGTGGCAGCATAAAGGTCTATGACAGAAACTCAATGCTCAAAAGGACGATAGGACTGGAATCAAATACCCTGTGAACATTGTATAAAAAACCTTAACATGGAATGGGTTTTGAAAATAATGTCCCCGCGTGCACATTGTTTTTAATACGTGTGTTTGCACGGAATCCTTTTCCAAGACTGAATTTCAGACCAATACATTGTGCATACTTTTTGCTCATCGTGCAGGTTAGTTGTTATGCACCCTAGTTCAGATTCTATGGAATTTGGTTGCAGCTAACAAAATAGTACTGAAGAAAATTGATCCTATATTCCTCTAAAATTGCTTGATTTTGTAGTTGTATGAATCACAATAAGCTTACATTTTCTACATTGTTAAGGGAGTCGATCACATACCAAGGAAGTAGAGGCGGTAATATTACAGGTGGACTACCACAATCAAGTTACAATCTTTAAAAAAATGAATATTTTGGTATGAGAACTCAGGGTACTGGTTTGACTATTAGCGTCAGCCACCATCTGTCTGTCAACTGAATGTGTATTAAAATCTTAAGGATTTGTGAACATTTGTACAACCACTCAAAACATTCCAAATGTTAATCAAAATACCACTATCGTTGTTCGTAAAAAAAAAAAGAAAAACAAATCAACAGAATCTCAGTGGCATGCTGAGTGGAACCCTACATGTAAACATGACTGAATTCATGCGAGAGCTTGCGCTTAATTTTTTTTTTAGGGGGTCAGTACAGCAGAAGTCCCGCATAAACAATATGTACAAACATCAACTGCATCAACTGATTTGTAGAAATGAATCCCAGCGAGAACTATAAAAGTAATACAATTGTTTGTAAAACTCACCTAGCAAATCTCGTTCTTGTTGTTCTCACAGTTAGGTCTCTCTCGGCTTGTCGTCAGAGGCTGAAGAGGAGCTACGGTTGCCTGTGAGGGGAAAAGCGGGCGCTCGTGCCTTAAATATTACCATCGATTTCCTGAGCAGTGACTTGGGAAAATGGCCCGGTTTGTGATTGGCCCCCGGCGCACTGTCAATCACACACCACTGACTCGCTTCATATTAATGAGACGGATGTTATAAGTTGACGTGGTCCAGGCTATATAGTCACCATAAAACATAGATCACCGACACTGAAATAGCCGCATCTTATTGGTGGACACTGTATGGATGTTGGTGACACATCTAAAACACGTGTTTTGTGATTGACACTCATAACCTGTCAATCACAGACCACTCGCTTTTGATCATCGACTAGTAGGGTGACTAACTCTGATTGGTGGATAGAAAAGTGACGTACTCCGGCCGTGATTGATTCAATGTGCATTCGGCACTTCCAGTCTGTTAAATTGTGAGGATATATATTCGGGATTTTATGAGGAATTAAATCTTAGGAAAGCCAGCGGTAAAACTAGGGTTTAACTTCGCGGAAGGGGGGGGGGGGTAGTGAGAACCCGGGATGTTTTTGTTCTTCAAATGGTGCGTTTAATACATTCAAATGAAACGTATTATTACAACAGTGCATTTCCACATAAGGATTTTAAAATGTGTGTGTGTGTGGGGGGGGGGGGGGGATGGTTGGGCGGGCGGGCACAGGCTTCCACTGGAGGAGGAGGGGAAGAACATGTCCCCGGTGTCCCCCATAGTTGTGCGCCTGGGTAAGGCTTTGCTATTTAATTGAGACTTTAAGGAAACAAAATAAATACGAGTTGGAAGAAAGTTAAATCAAGTCAGCGAGTCAGGTTGACCTTGTGAAAAGGCTACAGTTAGGCCATTAATTTTGACCAGCAGAGCAACTTCCTCGTTATTATTTGGGGAACCGCCAACTTGAAAATGAGAAAAACCTGGTCCTGGGGAGAATGTTGGGTGATGGACGCTACCTGCCTATTGAGGGCACTGTTGTAGGATGCATGTACATACGCGCGCGTACGTCTATAGTGTTAATGCTTGAAATAAAGAATGTAATGCAAACAAAAACAAAACAATAAACATGTTTATGGCTGTCTTATTTGAAATCCGGTCAGTGAATAAATTATCATGTGGGCAAAAAAAAAAAAATAATGTGAATGTGATAGGTGCAGAAAATTATATGTTAATAGTCAATGACGAAAATAATAGAAAAATAATGAATATTAGTATTTGAGCTGATTTTCTTTTATATGTGCAGCGTTTCTTAACAAAATGTAGTAGACAAACAACATTTTTGTTTCTGAGGAAACTATATATATTTTTTAAACACCATGTCATAATAGAGTCGCTTTAACCAAAACAAGATTTTTGTTCTGTAATTTGGACCTTTTGTTTAAAAATTACGTATGCAAAGCCCGTAAAGACTGTCAAAGTCTTGGAACGACTGCGTCATTGAAATGGATGAGCTCCAGGTTCTCGCCAGCATTCATGTTACTATAAATGAAAATTGAGCCGATAATGGATCCATTGCCCAGGACACCTGCCCAAACAACAAGTGTTTCCTTTGGTTGTGGGGAATGTCATAATGTGAAGTCCCTTGGTGGGTTGTTCCACTTAAACATATCTCCTGACATTGTGTGTGTGTTTACGTTTCCCTCTATTGGAATATATATGTAGCCTCATTTCCACGATGTCCCAAAGGAATCTGTCTGTGCGATTTGTTAATAGCCATTGACAATACGGCATTCTTCTTCGAAGATTTTCCTTCGTGGAGAGCACTCCTACATGACGTAGGGTGCCAAAGAACACTCCTGCATGACGTAGGGTGCCAAATCCAGTCTTGTGATCCGGTAAAGGTCACTGAGCTGATATTAGGCCCAAACAAAAGTCTCCGGTTTCTGGTATGCGCGCGCGTCGCCGTAGCCATGCCCGTCGGCAAAATGAATTTTTCAATAAAAGATGATGTCTCAAAACCGCCAAACTCACTAGTTTGACTGGAATCCTGCTGCTGCACAATTTTAACATGTTTTTAGATTGGGTTATGGTCAAGAATAAGCTTTATGTGGCCTCTCTGGACTCCCATATATTTGCACTAAGTTTAGTCGGGCACCATTTGCAGTCATCAGCCGACATTTGAAGCAAAACAATCAGTTAAAAAAAAAAAAGCCGCGTCGCCGCACCACTTTTTGGGCAAGCTCCATACCAGAAACCAGAGACGTTTGTTTTGGCCTGAGGCAGCGTATTTACGCCTCGCACTCACCACTGGATCAGCTTCAAGTTGAAGGGCTCGACGCGACAAACCAAACTTGTGTCCTTGCACTTCTTCGTCTGCCGTTGTTTCCATGGCTTCTATATTATATTCGTAGTTCTGCTTGGTACTCTGGATGAGGGAATTGCAATGTAAACTGTCGGAAGGTCTCTGCAATATTTTAAGTTTTATAGTAACAAACTACCATAAGAACCCCTTTATCCACTGAAACCTGTGCCGCAAATTTGGCCAGCCATCTGTGGTAGCAGAAGTATTGATTTACTGCATAGGCGTAACACCTGAAATTGAATTTAATTGTGAAGTACCAATCAATGTTTGGTCGAATTGGCATGGATTAGCTTGCATTTTGTTCCTACTGTTTACGTAATCCAACACACCTTCCTTTGATGTGAAACAACATACCTTCTTGGTGTATCAAAATGATGCCTTTCATTAGACACCAGATAATCTGAAAAGTCGCACAACTTGGAATTCAAGTCCCTTCATTTAATAAGCTGCATCTCTGGACTGGGGTGTCAAAATGAGTGGGATAAAGAATATTGTATAGAGTATTACCTATACTTTCAAACCCATATGATGTAAGTTTTGCACACCTAAAAAGAGGGCTAGTATTTTTAATATTTGTGGATTGACTGCTCCATATATATTTTTTTAAAGTGAGACAGTAATACCAATAATTAAAAATATATTAAATATACGTAAGTAAACTGGGTTTTTATATTAAAAATTAAATTCTCAAAGTAAATATATTTTTACAGTGCAAAAGGTAAACATCATTATCCAATAAAAATATTATAATAAAAAGAAAAAAGCATATGAGCTAATTTTAATTAACTAATGTTCTTATATTTTAATAACGAAAAGAATACTTGCCCACCCGAAAATGGCACGTAAAGGTAACATTAATTTAATCCTTAAAGAGAGATTTTTTTTCTAATATTAACATGTTTTGTTTAAATTTTGTATCTGTAAAATTGCCAAGAACATACTAACTTGTTGCCCACAGACCTCCATGAGTACGGACGCTGCCCGAATTCAGGCGCGAACCGTGGGTTACTGTTTAATTATTTATGCATCCGTTTTGTATTTACTATTTTGATGACTATTTTATATTTTGATGATAAGTATTTTGTTCATTTGTTCTTTTGTACTTTGTAGGCCTACATTGATTTTGTTGAGGCACAAAAGACCGGTTGTTACTTGATCTTCGCCGAAAACAGAATCAATCTTCAAAATACAAATAATTCTTAAATACATAAAGGATCGCAAGTAAATCAATATCTGGTCATATGTTTCAAAAATCTACACAGTAATGACCGAAGAGCAATACCAATGAAAGCTAAGGATATTATACGTAACTGTGAATTAATATGTTATAATTATGGGAAAGAATGAGGTAACATATAAAAAAAGATCGTTACCTGTTCAGGAACGAAGAGAGTGATGTTTATTCTTGGTCTTCGACCAAAAAAAACCCATGAAGAACAGCGGAAAGCGCGCGAACTGGTTTACACAACTAAGAGGGCGCTCACCAATTTAAATAGCAGAAAACGATTACGTAATGAGCCTTATGCACGAGTTGGCCATTTTTGTTAAGTTCCCTGAATGTATTTTATAAATTCTTAACTGTTTAATGGGATGGCGCCAGACTATTTATGCGGCCTTATTTTAATGTCATTTTCCTTTAAAATTGGCTTAAAATATTAGGGAATGTTTAAATACAAATTTTAAATTATTCATTGAAGCAGACTTGAATTTATTAGTAATTTACTTGCTTTCCGTTCTATTCGCAAGTTCCAAAAATGAAGATTTTACCTCCGGCTTTTACTTCATTATGGCCGACTCGTGAACAACGCCCATTCAAACATATGTAGAAGGGGTTTGCATCGCAACCGTCACTGTACACTGCCCGTTTGTGTGTTGATTTGAAAAATCAAAATTCTGATTATTATATCCTTGCTCTTGTCATGAAAACGATATTTGGCTACGATACAGCAATCGCAGATTTGTCCTTTGAAAAAAATATAGCTAAAATATGCAATTTTCACAATTTTCAAAATGGCGGCCTTTTCTTGTTATTTAACCTTTTTGTTTTTCAAAGGGCAATTCTACGATGGCCAAATAACCACATATCTTTCTCATGACATACTCTGGATGTGTGCCAAATTCCACACTTGTATCATCAAAGGACCCCATTACCTCTCTGCCGTACTATCAAACCCAAACTAAGCCTGACCCCTCCCCCGCCTTTCACCGGTGGATCTATTCTATAACCTTTTTTTTTTTTTGGGGGGGGGTGAGGGGAGGGGAAGATCAAAATTAATAGGGCCCAATGTCCGACAAGTTGGCTATTCCAAAAAAAGGCGCGGGGTCGCGGACTTTTAAAAGGATCGGTGGATTTCAAGAATCAATGTAGGACAGCTAAATGAGTAGACATCATCGTGTTTGATATGGTGGTTTTATCTTGTTCTTTGTTTGATTACTGAAAGTAAATAAAATGGTTTGTTGGGGTGGGGCTTGAGCATGCCCCCTCCCTCGACACCAACCTGTCCCCAACCCGTTCCCGACCCCCACTTACCCGAAACCCTCATCCTCGAACTTGTCAACCGTAAATTCCCAATCCCTTATCTTCAACCCCATCAGCCTTAATTCAACTAACCCTCAAACCCACCAATCCTCTACAAATCTTCACCCGACATTTAGGCTCATCACAATATTGATCATCCTGGCTTTCAAGAAATCAAAACATGCTACAGCTTGATCCTAAGTACATGATGGACAATATCGGCAATAGTTTTAATGATAGGCTATAGTTATTTTATTCAGTTTACACATTCAATATACGCACTTGTAAGAAATGAGTTTATGAGTCACAAATGATTCTAAATTAAGTAAACGCCCTAAAATGTCTTGAGCTTTTACTCCCCGTGAATTCAATTGACGTCTTCCAAACATAGAGTGTATTTCAAAAGTGTTTGGCACCCTAAATAAAGTACAGCCGAAGGAGTTTTAAAAAAACGTTTTTGCAGTGATCAAAAGCTCGAGATATTTTCTCTTATTGTTTTAGTACATTTTCTGAGTAGTTATATTCGACATTTATCAGATTGATTACTTCGTGTTGTCAAATATTTAAGCTGTCAAAAACAGCAATATCATCAGCAGTACTTGAAAGTAAGCAATCCTTTTCTTAAAGCAATTATTAACTACTACTGTGTTACTGACAAGCGATGGGGAAAATGTTAATCTTCTCTCTGTGATAGTGTCACATTTAACAACCCACATTGTAATAAATTATGAACAATCATTTATACAAATTAAACTCTTTCAATTTATAAACATGTATGTAATCATTATGACCTGCCAGAAGTCGAAATATCAAACCATAAAGCATTACAAGGCGAACGACAGACTTTTAATACATACAGGACTTTTAATATCAAAGTGATTATAATTTTAACAATCATTGCGGATTTGAGAACTTGTGAGAATTTTTTTCCCACAAAAGTAAGATTGGGATTTGATACGTTGCTACGACACACGATATCAATAACTGTTTTCAGTTGAATGATCAAACATGTTTGAAGCATAAATGAAGTCCAGCCGAAGACGTAGATAGTTTCCACATGTTCAAAAGCTAGTGTAATCGGGTATAGAGAAGTTTTATATCAAATTATTCTTTTCTAATAGTTTTGAGTCGTCACTGTAAGCTTGTAACTACTTTGGAGTTCAAATTGTAGAAATACCGCATGAATCCTCAATTGAAAAACTCCAGCATTTGATGGAGATGGATTTTGTTTGTAATTTTATGCCTTGGGCCTGATATAAACTGACTTTGTTCAAGTTTCAATAATTGTAATTTTTCACAAGACCGCCAGGCAATAACTTTGTCAACACAAAACTTGTTCACAACTTTTAACCAATTATGTAAAATGTAACAAAACCTCATTTCACAATCAAACATTTCTACTGGAACAAAGTATTTCAGCAAAATGTGACCAGAAATTTCCTTATTTTAATTTATTCAGTCAGGTTGTGGGTCACATGTGAATTATAGCTCCTCATCCTGCGCATTCATAATAAGATAGTGCACTCATTACATAATTCAACAATAAATTCTCAATCAGGCGACCCCAAATATGTGCTACTTTTCGCTCATCTACTCACGAAGGTTTCCAAATTCTAAAAACCGAAGAGGATATTTTGTGTTAAAATGTTGAATGTGTTTATTTTAACTTTATTATACAATAAAATATGATACACACCCATGAGAGAGGTTGTGGTAAATTATTCATTCAAAATTTGGTATCACAGTTGAAGTCAACAAAGACATTTAAGTTAAAATAATAGAAAATTATCCCATCTGATGGCAGCTTATTGGATGAAATGAAAAATTCAAACCAGTCCAAAAACCCTCCTCACTCGATTGGAATGTTTACTTTGTATACTTGATATTTTCAAAGTGAGTTTCTTGAATAAGCCTCTGTGCTAATAACGTCACACTTTGTTTATGTGTGTGCTTTCCTATGGTGCTCAGTAGACCGTTGGCCTCACTGGCTTCATATGAAAGTGCACATGTAAACAAAGTGTGAAATCATTAGAACAGAGGCTTATTGAGTCCTTTAATCAAGAAACACATGCCATCCTTTTTGGGGCTTTGAACTCTTTGGAAAATTCCACCCCCCCCCCCTATTTTTGGCACTTTTCTGTTTCGGAAAATGAGGAAGGTTGTTTATTTTCTCAACGTAAAGCATATAAAAATATTTTGTTTCTATACAAAAGTCGAGCAAAAATATTAAAAAAAGGTGGTAAACGTGTTTCGTAATCATCAGAATGAGGCTTTGTACATTTCATTTTTTTTTCAATTGTACTTTTTTGCAGTCAAGTATAACTTATACAAAATGCTAACAGATTATCATGTTAACAATAATGCAATCATTTAAATAAAAAAACTGTGTATTCTTTTTTTTCGAAGCACCTGTAAACGATAAAAGTCTCAACGTTTCATCAAATTGCTATAAATGGCAATACAATATTTTGAATAATTATTATTTTAATTCCCAAATGTAAGTCAACAGGCCAGGAAATCATTTTGGATAATTTGAGAAATGCTATGTAAAATTAAAATTGATACAAACATGTGATTGATTAAATCTACATTATCTGTGCTGGGCATACGCCGCAGAAGTGTAATGTCACGCGGCGTCATCTCCAATAGTGGCCGTTCCACACAATGTCTCATCCGCCAATTTACCATAGCATTTGTACGGGCGATTTTAGTGAACGTTTTCTCGCTTTAAATTTTTTTCAGACATTTAGAATAAATAAGCCCGGAAATGGCACAATGATTCAAAGCTGACTTTAGATATCACTCAGAACGTCTCGGTTTCCGTTATTTGTCTTTTCCAATGGATACGCCAACGGGTGTCCCCGGCGGCGTATGATGTAGCTATTTCTACAGCGTGTTAAACAGTGAACATACAGCCGAGAAATAAAACTGTGTGTGCAGGGTAATACCCTAAAAACTATCAAGGCAAGGAGGAACAAAAATAATTTTATTTAGTAACTTGTTAATGTTTGTCTTATCTACTTTGTTTGCATATATTCTGTTTAATTAACCTGTTAGTGTTTAATTACACAATACAGAAATCTTTTATTTTAAAAATATTCCTTATATTGTGTAAGGCCAAATGTGGCAAAAAAAGTCTTCTGTCGACAATTACGCCTACAAATTCCAGTCAAAATGGGTTGCCCAGTACACAATTGTATCAGCCTAAACATTCTGCATACAGTCACGTCACGGTGGCACACTTTATTGCAAATATATGTATTTCCTAAAAAAAGAGCAATAGCCTTGCTTTGAAAAAAAATAAATTAGCAAAGCATTTCACTCTTTACAGAGTTCATGAAAAAAAGTAGAAAAATTGTTGTCAACAAATTGTAATAAAGCATAATGTTTCTTGTATATCAATACAGATACACAGAGCTAAATACATGCATTAAACAATAGTTAATCTGTTGCTGTACAGCAAATTGTGTACATGTACAGCACTATGTATCAGCGAATGTACAATGCAACAAGGAAAAAACACATTAATTTAGTAGAAAAGTTTTTCTTACGGTTTTCGGGTTATTTTTTTTTTATGTGTCAATTATTTATTCGGGGTAAAGTAGGAAGCCACTGAGTGAGGTGTAGTGTCTGAAATTACTCCACGCCTGACCATTCATGGTCAGATACACCGTGTCTCCTCGCTGCAGAACCAAAACCGCGCTTCCAGACACCTGCTCTGCGCTACTTGAATCACCGCTAGCACCGGAGACAACCCAGTCGTCGTTCTTTTTAAGATGAATGTCCAAGTGGGCGCGGGAAGAAGGTTTGAACACCGAAAACAAGAACACGTAGGTGCCCGGCACACTACATGTGAATGTGCCAGAATCGAGATCGAAACTGGTACCCGGCAGAAGCGTCTCGGTCTCCTGGAAGGGCAAGCGGGTGTCGTGACCCGTAGAGGTATCCGAGTCGCTCGTCCTCTTCACGGTGAATGCCACCCGCTGGTTGGAGTCGTCTAGTGTCTCCCCTGGCTCACCCTTCTGACCTTTGACACCAGTTTCCCCGGTTGTTCCAACTAAACCCGGGGGACCTCTCGGACCTATCTTGCCGGGCAGACCAATCCCATCATTACCTTTAGACCCAGTGTTCCCAGGTGCTCCCCGATCACCCACAGGGCCAATCTGGCCAATCTCACCCTTCTGGCCTTGCTGACCTGCAACGCCCTTTGACCCTGGAAGCCCATAGGGACCCATCGGTCCCACAGGTCCAGGCAAACCTGGTATGCCAGGTATTGCGGCAGGTCCCTGGCAGCACTGCTGACACACCTGAGACGCAGGACCATCACCGTCCGAGGGAACCGGCCCAGTAACGGAAGCTCGGAGAATGACAGCGTTACCTAGAAGTAGGACGATGGAGGGAACGCAGATCTTCATCTTTAAGGAAAAACAACAAAAGCGAAATAAATAAAAGTGGAAACAAATGAGGAGAGATGAGAGAAAAATATTGCATTTAGAGAAAGTGGGGAAGTACGAAAGCCCATTAGCGCCACTGCACGTATATGTTAGTAATTCGTTATTACGGATTGTTAATTCTTTATTACGGATTGTTTAATTCGTTATTACGGATTAATTAATTCGCTATTACGGATTATTGATTAGTTATTACGGATTATTTAATTCGGTATTACGGATTATTGATTAGTTATTACAGATTATTATTTCGTCATTACGGATTATTTAATTTGTTATCACGGATTATACATTTGTTATTACTGATTTTTTAATTCGTTTTAACGGATTATTTAATTCGTTATTACGGATTATTAATTCGTTATTACGGATTATAAATTTGTTATTACAGATTATTTAATTCGTTATAACGGATTATTAATTCGTTATTACGGATTATTAATTCGTTATAACGGATTATTAATTCGTTATTACGGATTATACATTCGTTATAACGGATTGTTAATTCGTTATAATGAAATAAATCTGGTACTCACATGCGGAGAGCACGTGATCAAAATGCACTGAGAGCTGGATAGGGTTAAATCAATAAGCAAAATTTCGGGAACAAATCCCCAGATTGTCCTGATCACAGATTGGCCAGTCTTAAGATTCGCTAGATCAGACAAAGGCCCATTGGCAGCATGCGGTAAATTGTACATTTAATAAAATTTGAGAACAAGATCAAATCAAGTATCATTAGCTTGGAACCTGTAGATTATGCAAAAAACGGTGTATGAGAGTGATTTTAGATCAGACTAATAAACTTTACCCCACCTTTTCTTTTTCGTTCATACCCGTGCGACACAACGGTAGAGGAGAAAATAAAACCAGCTTTTATGGGTGCCTTGGCACTTGTGAAATATGAAAATATGCCTAAAGAGTAATTTTAGGTCAAAGTAATTAAGAGCGGCGCCAAATACGGAGGGGGAGGGAGCGCAACCCCCTCCATGTTCATTTTTTCCTTATATTGTCGCAATGTACTTTTTAAATCCCGTCACGTTTCTCTGACAGTTTTCTCTGACGGATGTCTGTGGTTATTTTGACACCAAGTTTACGTAAATGGGGCATACCTTCGTCACGAAATGTCCATTTACCAAAAGAGGTCGATTTAAATGTTAACTTTTTCCATCACATTGACCATGTTTAATATACATGTACAGTACACGAGAGTGCGCAGGAGATCGAGAATGCCGACTGTTTAGTTGACCATGACAACAAATCATTTTAACAGGTTGAATTGAAACTTCACACATGTACTACAGATATTTTGGTTTCCATTCAAATAATTTCAGATGTGGGAGGAGCATATCAGACCTCTGGTACCCTGGGATAAGTCAATTAACTTTGTACACAAACTCATCACTATTTATCATTTATATTCTTCAAAACGCCAGCTTTTCGTAAACAAAGTCACAGAAGTGCAAAGGAAAGATATTGCAACTAATATTCTACACTCATGATATAAATTCAGACCCAAAAGACAATGACCTCTAACATCCGTTTCCTTTTTATTTCTGGTGGCAGCCGCAACAATGATACGACTGCATATAAGGCTTTGGACATGGGCGTCGCAAGGAGGGGGGAGGCAAAGATGGGGGGAGCAAAGATGGGGGGGGGGGGAAACAAATAGAAAAAAAGGAAGGAAAAAGAAGCGCGATGTAATATTGCTGTAAATGTTATGTTGAGTAATATGTTTTGCCCCCTCTTGAAAAAAAATCCGTAATCACGAATAAATAATCCGCAATAACGTATGAAATAATCCGTAATAACGAATTAATAATCAGTTATAACGAATTAAATAATCCGTAATAACGAATTAATAATCCGTAATCACGAATTAATAATCCGTAGTAACATATACTTCCAGTGGCGCTAATGGGCTTTTGTAGGGAAGTCATATCAGAGTATGAAATATAAGACTTTGCCATCGTTTAAGTAAAGCAAAATCAGGAATGACGTGAAGTCTAAATTGAAAGTGCTGCCACCAAACTCAGCTGGTCTAAAGACGAAGTTGAGTGCCTTAATCTAAAAACGTGTCGCTGCGGAAACTTGCAACATTCTTTCACATGATCATGATATTGTGAAGGCAGGAACATGATTTTAGAATATCACTTTGACAAATTCGGCCGAAAAATAACCCTGTCAGCACCGGGGCATTTAAGGTCTCCTCCGAACGGGGGAACATAGTATTCCCCTTCCTCATTTTCATATTCGATGTTTGAACTTTTCCTCAAATTTAGCAGGATTAAAATTTAGGAACAGTCGCCAAATGTCATGCCGACAGCGCCGTAACTAATGTGTGTGGGTGTGTGTGGGTCACTGTGGGTGTGTGGGTGAGTGGGTGGGTGGGTGGGTGGGTGGGGGTGTGTGTGTGTGTGGGGGGGGGGGCTGGGGGCGGGGGGGTGGGGGGCACCCAAAAGATGACCCTGCCCCCGGTTGCACTCCATTAAAAATATTGATATCATTTGCCTTCAGTGACTCTCTGGAAATGTGTTATTTTTAGTGACGCGAACGCGGACGGCCCTGACAGGAGATATTTTGAAAAATCTTGAAATTGCTTCACCCGTCCTCTTCAACAAATTCAAATGTTTACTTCTGACACATTTTCAATCTGTTGTTTATCTTGACGTCCCCGTAATAAGCAGCTTTATTTTGTAGTTGTTTTGGAGCTTTTTAGGCATAAATAGATCCCCCTGAAATTACTCTCAGTCGCAAATTATTCGATATTATGCAATCATTGTGTTTGAATAATTTGTTCCATGTTAAGTAAAAATCGATTTTAAAGTAGAAATATAAAATTTGGAGAAAAAAAAATCATGCAAAAAGTGAACACAAAATGCTATAAAAATGAATGCATTCAGGAATGAAAAAAAATCAAATAAGGAAAACAAAATGAGGATCAATTTTGCAATTGCTGCCTTTGTCCCAAAGCCTAAAATTGAAAACTTGGTCCCATGGTCAATTTGACATCTCTGTGAAAACTACTCATAACTCTGTCAAAATTATCAGATTTGGACGTTTGATGCCTCATTATAAAGTGGAAAGGCATATCTTTCAAACCATGTTGGTTACACATTCTACGTCTGGCATTCCGTTGTATTTTGTTTGCATTTTTTTGATACACACTGTAAAATATGTCCTTCAATGACCAATTTCCAAATAACGTTTGATCCTGAATTACTCAGATTAATTGCAAGAAGCATGTAAATGCATTGCAACATTATGTTTTTGTCTGAAAAGGAAAGGTTGGAATCAACAAGTCACAAACGAGGAAGGAAATACGGGGATGGGATTATCACACTGATTGTATGGGCCAGGTTGTAAAGTGTCAAGCTTTCAAAAGATGTTTCTGTAAAACCTAGTAAATGACTTTATTTTAAATTCATCTGAAACATTAAAAGTGTTTGTACTTGAACCAGCATATAGAAGAAACTTGATTGATGTAAGACACTCTTCAAAACCTACGGTCAGATTTGACTAGTAACGGTCAAACCTGAATATTTACGTTTTTTCACATCTTAATTTGATTTTAGATTGTGCTACTCATAGCAACAACAAATGAGTTAATATTATTATTAATGAGTTAATATTATTAGACCATAAAGAAATAAGTAAATATTGTTACAACTTTGTTTTAAGAGTGCACAATGTTAGATAAAAAATGTATATCAAGGTAGGCAGACAGGAAGTTCAGCTATACCATGTCGGCATAATGCTTATCGGACCGGATTAATTTAAAGCACGTACTTTGTCCGCTAGTTTGGCTGTTACCAATTGTGTATCAGTATCATAGTCAAGGAAGAGCAGTTTCAATTGAATTGAAATGTTGTTTATAAAAATCTTATTTTCAGTCATCAAGCAGCATACCTCTCAAATACTCAAAAACAGGGAAGTATCGTTGTTTGAAAAATGTCAGCCACTGTAATGATCTTCAGAATCTAAAGCACATGTTGATTCATTAAATATGAACAAAAATGGCAACGTTTGAATATAGTATGCTTAGCAACGAAAGGTCATACTGTCAGGAAAAATGATAATTTCTAAATACAGACTAATAATTACAGTTTAAAAACAGACACTCACCTTGAAGTAACGTTCTTGAATTCTGTCACGAAAGGAATCCTCAACACTCAAGCAGATTACTGAAAAAAATATAATACCAACAAACATGAGGTGTTAAAAATCTGCTGGGTGAGAATCTGGGAGCATAGCTGCATTTCATAAGTACGTCACACTCTGTATGACAAAATATGATCTGGATTGATTATTTCAGGTAGATTTCGTTCTCCAACGATTGGACTCACGTGCGAGCAACTTTCATTTTTTTTTTAGTGAGGGGGGGGGGAGGAACGGGGAAAGGATCAATTTCAATTTGAATGAAACGAATTACTCACTCAAACGGATTTTGTTTTTGTGAGAAATCTTTATACAAAACGAGTGTTTAAGCAACGGAATTCTCTTTGTTCTGCATACATTTGTGCTTTAAACTTTAAACTTCTATAAAATGAACCTAGCTAGATAAAGCAATTTGAACTTGAATATCGCTGTGTGCATTATCATCCGGTCCGAATATATTCGCGCCTATTAACAGTGAAACTATATAATGTTCATTTATACTGACCACACGCATGTTTACGTTACATACCTAGTGTGGACATTCCTTTGTTTTCGTGTAGTTAAGAAAATCCTGTGGAAAAAACTCAGTTTTTCTCACACTGTGAGAACTCTTTCGACCCATTTTTCTATGATTCCTCTTGAGTATTTCTCTTCATTTAGCGACGGATAAAATGCCTCTAAACCTGTTTTACATAAAAAGGAAAACGTTGTGTGGACGTTGGCACGGTCCAAACAACGTCGCTGCTACCTGGTTTATGTGGACCTCTTTTGTCTAGAGGTCCACACTGTGAATGTGATGCTTGTACACACTAATCGACAATGTATAACTAGTAAATGATGGAACAACAAAGGCGCGGATCGGAAAATTAGCGTGCTGGTTTGGATGTACGCAAGCGTTTATCAGCATCATAGTCACGCAAGATTAGTTTTAATTGAAAGTTAATTCCTAAAAATCTTGTTTTTCAGTCCTCAAGCAACTACGTTTTACCAGCTTACAAAGGGCGTTGTGTGCCTGGCAGAAGGGCGTATGCGCGAACGCCGTACCCCCAACATCTTTTCACCAGAAGGGCATATGCAGACACATTCCTTTGTTTTTATGAATTTTGAAACTTTTCAGAGGAAACACAAGTTGCTCCAAAAGGTATGAGTCATTCGTGCGACAAATTCAAAATTAATACGATATAATATGCGTGGGAGAACAATGGATTCATAGTACTTTCAACGTAATTTTCTTAACAAGTGATTCCGCGTTAGAACGGACAAATGCCTTACTGCATTCGACAAAATGAAAACATCAAGCCTTATATAACGCTCGTTGTTCGGAAAATGATTGTGTAAGCAGCATTTCTCAGAATCTAAATCCGACGCTGATTCAAACGCTATGTGAAAAAAAGCAACAAGTATTTTTTTGTGCAGGGAAAAATGTTTTGTTTTTTTAAAGACTCACCGAGTAAATGCCGTTCTTGTCGTTCTATAGCAATCAGTTCTCTCTCGGGTTTTCGTCTGAAGTTGAAGACGAGTTTTGGTCGTTGTGAGGAGTGTAGCAGCAAATGCTGTCTTAAATATTACCATTGATTTCCTGATCAGTGACTAACTGACTTGGCCCGGTTTGCGATTGGCCCGTGCGCGCTGTCAATCTCAAATCACTGACTTGTTTTATAATAATGAGACGGAAGATAATGTTATTGCCGCTGAGGCTATTATACTCCCAATCAAAACGTGTACCACCGACACTGAAATGGCCACATCTTATTTGTGGATAGGGTATGGATGTCGGTGACACATCCAAAACACGTGATTTCTGATTCACACGTACAACCTGTCAATCACAGACCACTCGCTTGTGGTCACCGACTTGTTGGGTGACAACCTCTGATTGGTGGATTGAAACATGACGTACACCGACCGTGACTAGATGTTTGTTTGTGCTTTGTGCTATCCAGGTACGTGATATCTTTACACTCGCGAGTCGCGAGGCCCCTTCAAGGTAAAAAAAAAAACGTTTTGAAGCAACTGCCAGTGACAGAAAAGCTGAACATTAGCTAGTGTAATGCTTTCGCCATTGGTGGGGGCCTTCATGACAGAATTGATAGCGTGCCCAAATTGGTCTATAAATCTGATAAATTCAGTTTGTTCGTTTCGCAGTCAGGTCATGTTATGTCTGAATTGAAGAGAGGGAAAGGGGGGGGGGGGTTGCTGTTCAAATCCAACGATTACTAACTTTATATTACAGGATAGTGTACAAATACCCCCGTAACCCAGCCAGCAGGCTCTGTCCGTGTTTTCTGCACAGGCGTATACTAGTATAATTATTTTGGGGTGTCAGAGCAGGATGGAGACGGGGTTATCTTATTCTTTATCGATTTCTATGGATTTCTATGGGTTTGACCCCCCCCCCCCCCCCCGCATCTGCGCCTGACTTTAATATAACATCCTGTACATGAGAGCGTCGCCAGCGCACTGTTAATAGCGGGAGGGGGGGGGGGTTGACAGCAGTTGTTACCGACTGACCATTAAAATGTGCTAAAACATAGACATATTGTTTTCCAAGACACCCGCCCTCCTCACAATCGAAAGAGCAGTTGATGTAACGACGTACCCGGGATGGCGCATTTGCACTGAACTACCACAATAACCCAGTGCAGTGCTAAATATCTAAATTATAAAGGAGGTTTAAAAGGTCCGCATTTCCTGAATAGGTCTCTTTAGGTTATGACCAACTTCCGCATAACAATTCATCCGGAATTAGTTTGATCAATCCAACCAGAATGTTTTATTCCCTGATTTTCTTATCACAATGATTTACCAGCTAATCTGTTAAGAATAAAAAAAAAAATGATAATTGCATTTAAATTTGAATCGTATATATCCATTTGCCCAATTTGATTTTCGTCACAGCAGTAGAGAAATGACCGATGGCACGACGCAAGAGGGCGCAACGTGACCGATCAACGGTACTGCGATTGGAACGAGGTCAGGTCTAGGAGTAGACACTAGTATATTTGGGGGTGTCCACTTCAGGGAATATTTGTCAAATATATTCCTGAAAATCAGTCCTAAATTTGCCCGGGGGGGAGGGGGTAATCTACATACTAGTCCAGGGCCAGAGATTGGAACTAGATTTAGGGGTACTTGAGGGAGAGAAACATAGGTCGGGAATCCTTGGTAAGATTGAAAAGGAAACAGTTGAGGAGATCGTGATTCACCTTTAATTTCTTCAGAAAAAAAAACAACATCCCCCCATAGCTAGTGAGTGGCTCAAGGTGGCGCTATTTCTCTCTGGTTCAATGTTTGTTATGAATGCCGTTTTAGTGTAGTGAAAAAAACAACAACAAAAACACTGGACAAAGCATGGATAAAAAAGTGCTGATCTTTTTGTAAAAATAATTCTTAATGACGATTGTATTCCTTGCCTATATTAATAACGCCTATATTAATAACGCCGTTGACTGTACTCAGAATAAATGCTGGAAATATGTAGATGATCTCACTCTCAGCGAAAATAGACACATTACTGGTGTAAACAGGATTCAGGCAGATTTAAACAATCTCAATGACTGGGCATTGGCAAACAAAATCCAATTGAACCCTTCTAAATGTAACACCATGCAGGTGTACTGTGGGAAAAAAGATCCTCCCTTCGTTCAATATTCCATTTCTAATGTTCATCTTCAACAGGTTCCCAGTGTGAAGTTGTTAGGTGTTACATTGCAAAACAACTTAAAATGGGATGCCCATGTCAGGGAGATTGTTAAAAAAGCCAACATGAAACTTTTCATGCTTAGGAAACTCAAAATGACAGGGTTAACTGACAAAGAGCTTGTGACCGTGTATAAAGGTTATATTAGGCCTGTTATAGAATATGCTGCCTCATTGTGGCACTCGGGCATCACCACAACTCTTTCTAATCTATTGGAATCAGTACAAAGAAGAGTGTGCCACATTATATTGGGTCAAAAATATACTGGATATGAACAAGCTTTGACCAGTTTTGGTTTGCAACCCTTGGACATGCGCAGAACCTCCCTTTGTAACAAATTTGCAATGAAATCCTTTAACTCAAGCAAATTCAATGAGTGGTTTGTCAAATCTAAAAGCACCCATACTATGAATTTCCGGTCCAAACGAACACTTCATGTTCCATCTTGTAAAACAACCCGTTTTTATAATAGCCCAGTCCCATTTCTCAACAGACTTGTTAATAGCGCACTCAGTTCACTCCCACCAGCCCAATGAAATTACCGGTTCTTTTTAGCATAGTACATTATTGTTTTTCTGTGCAATTTTTGATATGTATACTATATTTTTTGTACTTACAATTTTCCTTTGTTTTTACCGTTTACTCTTTGTGATTTTAACCTCATCTAATTTTTATTGAAATTTGTATGTAAACTGACTTGTAATTCAGCCTGTGGGCTGCTATAAGCAGTGTTTTAATAAACCACAAATAATAATAATAATAACGATCCTTATCTAGATCTCTTAACAGGCCTATTAAAAAAGGGCGTAAATCCCGTAGATAAAGTGGGAGATATCCCCTCCCCCCCCCCCTTCCCGGACTTTCTGACTGAGGGGATTAGCCATGATTTGTTGTCCCACATTTTGTTGAACTTAAAATTAAATGTTTTCCTGTAAACACAAAGACGTATATTTTTTCTGTGATATAAAGTTAAACAAAACAGATGACCTAAGCCAATGTTAGCGCATACGACCATTATAATAATTATGCGTGAATGAAATACTAAGATTTTTTTGACGAGCAGCGCCACCTAGTGTCAATTATGGACCCCTTAAAAGATTACAAAATTATGTCACGTTGGTGAGTTTCAGGAATTGTATTCTTGTAATCAAAAGAGTTCTTGCAAGACATGCTAGCTCTAAATCAAACAACCCAATCGAACATAAAGGGCGCATGAATTTGATGCTGAACCATTTCCCAAATCTCGGCCCATTCTCGAGCTTCGGTACCTCCTGCCGCTATACAGTTTTACTTTTAAATATTTCCTAATCTTCCTTACCGATCCGCTTGTGCTACCAACTGATCCTATTTAGGCCCAACCAATAGTCCTACCTAACCTAAATCTCTAAACTCAACTCTACTGACAACCCTTACCCTAACTGCATCCCCACTTATCCTCAAACCGCACCAGCCGTCACTCCCACTAACCCCTTATCAAATCTGCATCCGACCGTTAACTCCATCCCCAAATGTAATAATTATGACCTGCCAAAAGTAACACTATCAAACTGTAAAGCATAACAAGGCGAAGGACAGACTTTTAATATACATACAGGACTTTTAATATCAAAGCGATTATAATTTTAACAATCATTGCAGATCATGAGATTTTTTTTCTACAAAAGTAAGATTGAGTTTTGCTCGCTCGTTGCTATGACACACGATATCAAGAACTGTTTTCAGTTGAACGATCAAACAGGTTTGAAGCATAAGTGAAGTCCAACCACAGGCGTAGGTAGTTTCCACATTATCAAATGCTAGCTGTAAAAGGGTATACAGAAGTTTTATATCAAATTATTCTTTTCTTATAATTTTGAGTCGTCACTATAAGCTTGTAACTACTTTGGGATTTAAAGGAGGACAAGACACACGAAAACTAATTTGAGAACTCAGGCATTTTAAGGAGCACGATTTTGTTTGTAATGCCTTGGTCCCGATATAAGTTGACTGTTATCAAGTTTCAATTATTGTAGTTTCTCACAAGACCGCCGAAGCGATTTCTTGTTTGTTTTTCAACACGTGGCTGGTTTAACACTATTAACAAAATGTTGTACAATCTAACACACTGCCATTTTTTTCAATTAAACAATTTTGAACAAATATCCCAGCAAAACCTGACCGGAATTATATAACTGTTTTCATTATCTCAGTCAGGCCCAGGGTCACATTTTATGTTAATTATAACATTTCATCCTGCGCATTCATAATGAGCTAGTCCAATCAATGACCTTTTATAATTCAAAGGCGACCTCAAATATGCGCTACTTTTGGCATAGCTATAGTCATGTAAGGTTTCACGATTCTAAAAAAAAACCACACGGTTCACACTTGGAGACGTTATTGTAGATCACTTATTCAAAATATGGTATCAAAATAAAAAATGATAAAGTCATTCCAGGTGGAATACTAAAACAATTATCCCATATCCGTAAAGAACCTTCCTCCCTTGAATGGATGTTTGGCTTCGCTGTATTTGATTTTGTTAAAGATTGTTTCTTTGCCATCTCACAGGCATACACTTTCACTGATGTTTTCGGAGTGAGTTTTTTTAATGCAATAAAGTTATAATAATTGTTCAAATAAGTTTGAGTCATTAAATCAAGAAACACATGCTACAAATTGTTTGGGCTGTTAACTCGTTAAAAAAAAGGTCTGTAGGTAAGAATTTGTTTTGAATGTTTGTCTGTTATACTTAATTTGCTTGCTCTAGGATATAAAGGTATATAAAGGTATAAAGATATTTGTTTAATAAATCTGTTTTATTGATTAATTACCTACATACCAAAAAACAGTCACATTTATTTTCAGAATAATTATACTGTATTTCATTTGTTTTGTCAAATGTGGCAAAAAATTCTGAGGTCGGCATTTTGGCGCAAAACAAACCCAGGTAGGCCTAGGTAGGTCAGGTTACCGTAAAGACAATCTGCTATTACTCTTTAACATTCCGGTGGCACTGCATTATGACAAAAACAAATGTTTTGTTTTTTAAAAAGAATAATGAAATTGCTTTGAAGGTTTTTTTCGTACATTTTACAGTGGATAAAAAAAAAATTGTCAATAAATTTAAAGCATACTTTTTAATATGCATGCGCATGCGAAATGCAAAAAGTAATAATAGCAGATACATTTTGTGATTGGAAATTAACTCCTTTAATACATTGGCCACTGTTTCGGGAAAGCGATAAAAAAATAAGCAACATTTGTTTATTGGGGGTAAAGAAGGAAGCCACTGAATGAGGCCCAGCCACTGGAATTACTACTGCTCATATTGACTTGAACTATGGCTAAGGCCACCGATAACTGTTACACCGTTCTTTCTGAGATCAACGTACAAACTGGTTGCGGAAGCATGTTTTAGCACAGAAAACATGAACACGTAGGTGCCCGACACAGTACAAGTGAAGGTGCCAGTCCCTAGATCGAAGCTGGTACCCGGCAGAAGCGTTTCGGTCTCCTGGAAGGGCAAACGGTATTCGTAACTCGTAGAGGTACCTGAGTCACTCGTCCTCTTCACGGTGAATGCCACCCGCTGGTTGGAGTCGTCTGGTGTCACCCCTGGCTCACCCTTCTGACCTTTGGAACCAGTTTCTCCGATTGTTCCAACTAAACCCGGGGGACCTCTCGGACCTATTTTGCCGGGCAGGCCAATCCCATCGTCACCTTTAGACCCAGGGTTCCCAGGTGCTCCCCGCTCACCCATTGGGCCAATAGGGCCAAAGTCACCCTTTTGACCTTGCTGACCTGCAACGCCCTTTGACCCCGGAAGCCCGTAGGGACCCATCTGTCCCACCGGTCCAGGCAGACCTGGTATGCCGGGTATTGCAGCAGGTCCCTGGCAGCACTGCTGACACACCTGTGAAGTAGGACCATCTCCATCCGAGGGAACCGGCCCAGTAACGGAAGCTCGGAGCTTGACAGATTTACCCAGAAGGAGGGCGATAGAAAGAATAGCTGCCACGCAGATCTTCATCTGTGAAGAACAAAAGAAAATTAATATTTATGGGAAAAATGGAGTGAAGATGAGAAAAAAATGAGTTCAGAGAAACTAGGAAATTATATCAGAAGACTGATGGAAAGTTCCAGTGTTATAGCCGTGTGCAAGCACATACGGCGCATTGTGCGATTAAATCAGGGGCAAGTTTGCGCAACAACCATTAGTCAACCAATGGTTGGTTAACGTCAAACAGTGCTCATGCACTGTTACATTTAAGTGCAAACGACTCTAGTTGAACCATTGTCAACGTACCGGAGTATGGCGGTCTTGAGTATGTTTGGATTGTTTACGTTCTTTGACCTGATGAATGAACCGGAAGATATCTCAGAGGCCCACCGGCGGGTAGTACAACTGATGGAAAGTGGCCTTCTTTAAAAAAAAAAATCACAATTTATTAACATGTAAAGTATTTAAAGATGTATGTCGTCAATCATAACTGATCAAGTACGACAAGCTTCTCTTTTAAATTAGGTTTGGACGAAAATCATTTACCTGAAGACGTAAATAACGGATTTATATACTTTAGAGCGTGAATCGTCGGATACATGTTATTTTGTTACGAATCCGCCCTTTGACAAATGCGAATAACGGATCTGACTTTCTGAAATGAATAACGCGAACTCTTAATTGGAATGTTGCCACAAACTTTGCCAGTCCGAGTTTCAGTGAAAGTGAATGAGCACAATTTCTTCGATATGATTTTATCTGTATGAACGCAAATAAATGCTTTTAAATGCCAGTTTGACAAGTTCTGCCCAAAACAATTCGACGTTTGCGTTTAAAGGAAATAAACAACATGTAGTTTTGCTGTATTTTTCAGAAATGGATGGATAGAGGGTTAGCAGTTTATGGCAAAACATTGTTACTGTGACTTGTGTGAATTCTTGTGTAGGTATAGATACTGAAAAATACAAGACAAACAATCATGTTCTTGTAGTCAGGTACCTGTCACTTCCATCACCCAGCCCCAAACCGCCTGAAGTCAAGGAAAAGCTTCCTTCACATAGTCCAACCACTGTCAAAGTCTCCTCGAGCAACTAGACTTAGTCCATGGGCCAGACTAGATATATTGGTACCACCCGAGGTGGCAAAAAATTAAGGAGGCCTAATACTTTGTAGGATCGACCAATGTACAAAAACATGTGATAGTAACTCCAAACAAGTAGCTTAGTCTCTGTTTTACTTAGTTTTGCGTTTTGCCATTAATTTACATTATAATTGCATTACAATGTAAATCCCTTAGCATATGGGTTGGCATTATATTAATTACACTGTTATTGCAGGTGATTATGACAATTAAATACAGACAGGCAGTTGGTGAACAATGAAGCCTATGCCAGTAGTACATGTTGATTGTTAATATAAATGTTGTGTCGTGGTGGGGGGGGGGAGAGAGTTATGTTACGGTACTCGGGCTTAATCCTAAAGGGGCCGGGGGGGGGGGGGAATCCGCCAACCCCCCTCCTCGACGTTTTCCGCGATAGCCTTCAAAACCGTTTTTTTTTCCCGCAACCTGAGCTGTTATGACTTCTTAGCTTCCAGCCTTGCGCATCTTTAGATACCAACAAGATACAAATCTGAGCACGGGTCGCCGCACAGAGCAGAATTAACATTCGTGCATATGAATAATTAATTAGCCATAATTCAAAAGCCGTTGACCTGTAGTGATGAAATTTCTTGGCTATGTTCATGATGAGTTGCTTTATGCTTATACAAATGTACCAAGATTCATAATTTTTCGTCGCTCGATGGCCAAGATCTTAGGGGGGAATCCGCCCCGCCCCCAGCTGACAGCTGGTCAAAAAAGCCTGGCCCTTGTAGGGTTAAACTATCCATTATTTCAGTGATTTCCGCTGAACTATGTAAATCATCAGATATACGTTTGGGTCAATCGAGTCGAGGCCCTTTGGCAGCTCGAGCCCTAGCTCTCAATGATGTCGGTTCACAGTGTCCCGGTCTAGCATGCAGGAGTGCAGCTCCTCAGTGGTGGTCAAGTCGGTTTCCGGTTGCAGCATGTCCACGAAGGAGAGATTTCTTCTCCCACGTGAGGCAGTGCCCCATGTCGGCTCCCAGAGATTGATCGGGCTAGTGGCCAGCTCGAAGTGACGGACGCAATGCCCTTGAGACGGTGTTCCCGGATCTTTTTTTTTGTCACCTTCGGCAAGCTAGCGTAGAGGTATACATTTCTAGAGTGATCCTGCCACGGGATGTTCAGGGCCATGTAACACCCATCCAGAGACTTCTCCATCTTAGTAGTGAGGGTGATCATTGATAATCACACCTTTTCATTCTGTGGAGCACTGACCACGCCTGTCCTCTTCGGGTTTTGAGGTCTTTCTCACTGGAGCTGATCCAAGCTTCAAGGTACTTGTTGTCATATTCAACCTTGAGAGTTGTACCAACTTTCGTGCAGACAGCTGTGCCACGGATGTTATAGGCCAGCACAGTCGTCTTCTTTGTGTTCAGCTGTAGGCCAACCTTCAAACACTCTTCCTCAACTGATAAAAAAGGGCTCGAGCGTGCTCCACCGTGTATTTGAGACCAGTGCGATGTCATCTGCCAAGTCCATGTCAGTGATCATCACAGGAGACACTCGACGGCTCTCGCGGGGCGCTATGGTGAAACCCAGCTCCTCGTCTCTACCTTTGATGGCCTTCCTCAGGGAGTAGACGAGTACAATGATGAAGAGAAAAGGGGCCAACGTGTCACCAAGAAGCACTCCTGTCATATGCCTTGTTGACAAGTCGAGTTCAAGGTCGTCGATGGGGACGTACTCCAGGACCTCTGGGACGACACCGTCCTCCCCACAGCATTTTCCAGCCTTGAGCGCCCCCTTTGCTTTCACATACTCCTGTTTTTTTTTAAGGGACCATCTTCGATGTCCAGGTCCTCGAACACTTGCTCTACCTCCGCCTGCTTATCCATCATCTCCTGTTCATCACCAAGAAGGTTTCTCAACCCGTTGTACCTTTTATCTGAAAGGTCTTGGAAGACTTCTACTGGTAATCTCGTTGATCAGCTTCCACCTCATCGCATGCATTTGGTTGACCCGAGCTACTTCCAGCTCACTGATTTTCTGGGGAAGCACCTCCTCTTCGATGAGATCCGATGGTCTTTTTCTTGTTGGAGTACACCACTTGATTGGTGATACTGAAGTCTGCTAAAAGAAAATCTGTAGGCCACTTGCATCTCCTCTATGGCTCTGAAGACACGAGGATCCGATGAGAATTTTGCCCTCTTCTTCACCTTGGGGACCTTGTCCATGCGGACCTCTGCGGTCTCCTTGTTTGCTTTCACAACCTTGTCATATCGGTCAGATTCCCCCTCCTCAGTCATTACCGTGCCTAGAACATATTGTGAACTTCTATGGCGCATCTCCTGCAGATCGCTGTTTCTCTTGAGCTTTTTCATTCGTACTTCACCCTTCTTGTGACTGCCTTTCCCGGTATTCGGAGGCTGAGACTCGCCTTCGTCACCACCACTCTATGATCTGATCCCACTGTAGAGAAGGTTCTGTGGGCGCAAGAGTTAATAAGGCTGTTACACCATTTCCTCCTGGACAGGATGAAGTCGATCTTGGATTTCGTCCCTGCTGGTGACAGCCATGTACACAGCCTTCCCCTTTGCTTCCCAAACAGCGCGTTGTTGACTAGAAGAGAGTAGTCCTAAATTTAAATCTATGGGCGGTATTGAACAAAAAAGCCAGTTTATTCCCAACGCAGCTGGTCGGCCGACCAGCGTTTAAAATAGATACAAAATATTTATTTTGTCAAAAATGTCAGCGCAGTAGGTGTCATGCCTTTACAGGATGCTTTAGACTGTCATTCACTAACATTAAGCAATGTATTTCATAATAATCGTGTAGGTTTTTTTAAATGTTTGCAAATGTATATATTTGCAAATGTGTATATGTTGGCTAAGCAAAACTTTACCAAAGTGTCAGGCTACGGTGGGTCTAGGGCAGGGGATTCCTCACTTCTCTAAATGCTACTTTTACGTTAATCTTGTCGATTTTCGTTTTTCTGTTATACTTTAAAAATAAAATAAAATGCATAGAAAAAAACTTTTACGACGTGATGCCAATTGACGTCAGTTTTCATATTGCTACTCAGCTAAAACAAATGACATTTGTATATATTTTGATATACTCAAGTAAACTTACCGAACCGCTTTAGTTAATGGAAATGTTCGTGTGTTTGTATCCAGCAAATGACGTTGTTGTAGCGTATTTATCGATCGAAAATATTATCTATTCTGGTAGGCCTTACTTATTATTGACTAAATTCCTTACAGACGGTTTGCTTAAACAGCGTCGAACAGAAACTCACCTTAATGTAACACATTCTTGATTAGTGACACGAAAGGAATTGTCCGCACTGTCCGCACTCTTTACAGCTTGCTGGCTGAATACCAACGAGAATGCGTAATAATTTTTGCACATTCGCTTAGAGCAGGGGCGTCAATCGCTTCTCAAAAGGGGGGGGGGGGACATACCTTGATCAGAAGTGATGCGAGCGCGAAAATACGGGGGGGGGGGACATTTGATAGTGTGTCCCCCACCCTTCAAAAAGTGGGGGGGGGGGACATGTCCCCTGTCACCCCCCCCCCCCCCCCCCCCCAGGATTGACGTCCATGTCTCAGAGACAACTTGGCGTTGGTGGCAAAGGCATAGGCCTAGCTGAAAGTTATTTGTAAAACACCGAAAATATAAACACGTTCAATTCTCTCTGCTGGGTGAAATGTGACTCGGATCGAATATTTGTTTGAGAAATGACTGTTATTGCGTTCGCTGAAGGCCCGGACTTGATTCACTAATGAGCAACACTATTTTTACAATTATTGAATGAATTTTGCTGGAATTCTTTGAGGAATTCTTGAGGTGATTCTTGAGAAATTTAACAGTCGGTCTGTCAAATTTTCAAGCGGTTTTTTGTGTTTTAACAAAAAAAAATCCCCTCTTATTTTGTTACAAAAAAAAGATCTGTGAAGAAAAACAAATTCTGCCTGAATTAGTGTAGGAAACAAGTTACTCAAAATGTGTTAGCTTGTATTATTTGATACCTTAATGTGGGTGAGTTACTTTGTTCAACGTCTCACCCAAAAGTGAAGAACATTCGAGTTTTGAAAAACTGTTAAAATGGTAGAGAAACTTTCATGCAAAAAAAACACGCTAATTGATTCAAAGGTGTTGGAATTTGAATTCTCAAAATGGGCATAAATATTCTAGAATTTAAAGGGAAACTGATCTAATACCATATTAACAGTGACAGAACTATTACAGGTGGACTCTGAAATCATTACACCGGTTTGGCTATTAGCATCACTATATGCTTTAAACAGGTTGAGTCACATAAAATGCGTGTGATTTGTGAAAATCTGTTCCAACTGTTAAACTAGCAAAGTTCAGAATATCAAGCACAAAACAAATATTGCTGTTTTGAAGGGGCATATTGAGTAGAACCCTACATGCCACATGACTGAAATCATTCGAGAGCCTTTGCTCCAAATTTGTAAGACGGACAGAAGAGCAGTAGGGCCAAATTATTTGTACACCTTTCAACTCTGTACTTGATTTCACAAGTTATGAGTCCCAAATTTAGACGGGGGGAAAAACAACTTTTTTATACACATTGTAATCTGGTTTTTGCAATCAGGTTTCTCGGGACTTTCGTCTTATGGTAATTGAGCAAATGAATCTAACTGGATAAAGTAATGTGAACTTGAATACAACTGTCCGTATCATACCAGGCCCGTATATATTAGCGCCCTCTCACAGTGAAAGTAAATGAGTGTCTAATCCGACAAGTAACATTTTGTATCCAACAGTGCCTGAATGTATCTGGTTGATGGACCCAGAACGGTAAGTTACCGTGAAATAGCGAAATGACACAGTTTATCCACAAAGTGCAAATGGTATTACTGGCATCACCCAATTGTAAAAAAAAAATATTTAAAAAAAAATAAGACAAGCATGATTTGAGATGTCCGAATTTTCGGTTCTCACACGACTAACTTCCGCATAACTTTTCATCCTGAATTATTTAGAGTGATTGCCGGAAATGTGTAAATAAATCGCAACACATGTTTTTGTGTGTGTGTCTGAGAAGGAAAAGTTTGAATCAACAGTACAAAAACGAGAAAGAAACTACAGGGATAGGTTAATTACACTGATGAACTCTTGGAAACCTACAGTCAGATTTGACTTGCAAACGGTCCAACCTGAATGTCCATGTTGATTGACATATTAAAAGTGGTTTTAGATTGTGTTAACCAAATGTTTTGAGTTTAACATTGAGGAAGTGACAAAAATATTATAGGCAGAGGGGACCTCTATATTTAGCTTTACATTGCCTGAAAATTACAGTCTCACAAAACCGTGTCCTGGATCAGCACCAACAGTCCAGACTAAGAGCTGTACCGATCTCATGCACAGCATAATGCTCGCTAGACCTGAATAATTTCAAACACTAAATTATCGAGTAATTTAATGTTTGTTGATCTAAAAAGCATAATTTCTCGATCGGAAATTAGCCCGCTGGTTTGACCGTTACCAATCGTGTATCGGTATCATAGTTACGCAAGATCGGTTTCGATGGGAAACGTCATTTGGAGTCATTATTGCAAGCAGAATGCGTTTTCCAACGGCCCTGAATGGACTCACGCACGAGCAATTAAATTTCACGTCTTTATTTATTTTTTAATTTTTTCGGGGGAGAAAGGATTTTAAGGGTGCATATGCCCTTCTGCCGAGCATCCGACAAAGGGGGTATATTATGCCCAACACCCCACTCGTTGTTCGGAAAGTTATAGTGCCAGCGACAATTTTCAGAATCTCAATCCGTCGGTGATTCAAAAACTGCTTGTAGGCCTTTGTGCAATTCGCCAAAAAAAAAATGTAGCGGGAAAAAGAATTGTTGTTTCGAAAACTCACCGAGCAAATTCCGTTCTTGTCGTTCTGGCAATCAGGTCTCTCTCGGGTTGTCGGCTGAAGGTGAAGAGTCGTTGTGAGTAAAGAAAATGACCACTCCTTGCCTTTATATCTTGCCGTCGATTTCCTGATCAGTGACTGAATGACTTGGCCCGCTTTGTGATTGGCCCCTGCGCGCTGTCAATCTCAAATCACTGACTTGCTCAGTCATATTAATGAGACGGAATATGATATTATTGCCGTTGAGGCTACATACTCCGTATCAAAACGTGTACCACCGACACTGAAATAGCCGGTGGTGGATAGTGTATTGATGTCGGTGACACATCCAAAACACGTGATTTGCGATTGACACACACAACCTGTCAATCACAGACCACTTGCGTGTGATCACCGACTTGTTGGGTGACAACCTCTGATTGGTGGATTGAAACATGACGTACACCGGCCGTGACTTATTCGGATGTTTGTTTGCGCTTTGTGCTATCCAGGTACGTGATCTCTGTACACTCGCGAGTCGCGAGGCCTCTTCAATGGAACATTAGGCACGCTATTGTACAAAGCAACTGCCAGTGACAGAAAAGCTGAACATTAGCTAGCACAATATGCTTTCGCCATTGGAGGGGGCCTTCCCCATGAAATTGATAGATTGCCCGGATTGGTCTATACATCTTAACAATTCGATTTGTTCTTTTTCGCCAAAAAAAAAAAAGAATGTAGCTTGACAATCTAGTGAAGGTCTAGTGAAGGTTCCGATCAGTATGCCATAATCGTCTTCAGGAGATGAAGACGATCGGAACGTCGACTTTTTCAACCAACCGGTTCTTTTCAGAACGTAACATATTCCCAAATATATTTTTAAAACCTTTACTAGTTCCTACCACCAGCGTGCAAAGTTTCAAATCTTCCTTAGCTTAATTGGTAATGTAAAAAGAACTTTCAGGGGCAGATCCAGAATTTTTTTTTTCTTTTACGGGGCGGGGAGAGGGGGTGGTTGTTTCATAAGCAAATCAATGCTGAAATGTAGACAGGTTTTTTTTTTTTTTTGTACGAACACTTGGCTCCGTAAAACCAATAGACGTGGTGGGGGGGGGGGTTCAAACCTACGATTATCAACACTATATTACGAGATAGTGTACAAATACCCCAGCAGGCTCTGTCCGATTTTTTCTGCACAGGCGTAAATTAATACCAGTATAATTGTTTTGGGGTGTCACAGCATGGTGTGTGGGGGGGGGGGGGGTTAACATTATTCTTTATCAATTTCTATAGATTTGTAAGGGTTTGACCCGCCCCGAATCCGCACCTGACTTTCATATAACATCCTGTGAATGATGAGAACGTCGCCAGACCACTGTTAATAGGGGGTTGTGGACAGCAATTTTAACCGACAGACCATTACTGTGCTAACACATAGAAAAACTGTTTTCCAAGACACCCGCCCTCCGTACAATCGAAAGAGCAATTGAATGTAACTTGACATACCCGGGATGGCGCATTTGCACTGAACTACCACCATGCCACAGTGCAGTGCTAAATATCTAAATTGTAAAGGAAGTTTAAAAGGTCCGCATTTCCTGAATAGGTCTCTTTAGGTTATGACCAACTTCCGCATAACAATTCATCCGGAATTAGTTTGATAAACCCAGCCAAAATGGTCTTTTCCCTGATTTTCTTACGACAATGATTTACCAGCTAATCTGTTCAGAATAAAATATGAAGGTGCATTTTAATTTGAATCGTAAATATCCATTAGCCCAATTTGATTCTCGTCAAGCAGTAGAGAAATGACCGATGGCACGACGCCAGAGGGCGCAAAGTGACCGATCAACGGTACTGCGATTGGAATGAGGTCAGGTCTAGGAGTAGACACTTGTTCGTTTCACCGTCTTCTATGCAAGGAGTCAATTAATTAATCGTAGGTTGAACACCATACTAGTATCATTGGGGCTGTCCAAGGGAATTTTTGTCAAAATATTCCTGAAAATCTGTCCTATTTGCCCGAGGGAGGGGGGGGGGGGGGACAATTCACATACTATTTTAGGACCAGAGATTGGAACTAGTTTCAGGGGTGCTTGAGAGGAGGGAAACATAGGTCGGAAATCCTTGGTAAGATTTGAAAGGAAACAGTTCAGGAGTTCGTGATTCCCCTTCAATTTCTTCAGAATAAAAACAAAATTCCCCCATCGCCAGTGAGTGGCGCAAGGTGGCGCTATTTCTCTGTGATTTAATGTTTTGTTATGAATGCCGTTTTAATGTAGTGAGAAAACAATTACTGGACAAAGCATGGATAAAAAAGTGCTAATCTTTAGGAAAAAAAAATATTAATCATGATCATTTCCTAGATCTCTTAACAGGCTTATTAAAAAAAGGGCGTAAATCCCGTATATACAGTGGAAGATATCCCACCCCCTTGTCCGACTTTTCTGACTGAGGGGATTAACCGTAACGATGTCGGTTTCTCCCGCCGCTATACAGTTTTACTTTTAAATATTTCCTAATCCTCCGTACCGATCCGCTTGTGCGTCCTCTTCACGGTGATCCTATTTAGGCCCAACCAATAGTCCTACCCAACCTAAACCCGAACCAAGCTCAACCCTATTTACTCTAAACTCAACTCTACTGACAACCCTTACCCACTGCATCCCCACTTATCCTCAATCCACACCCACCATCACTCCCACTAACTCCTAACCAAATCTGCATCCGACCGTTAACTCTATCCCCACATGTTATCATCATGACCTGCCAGAAGTTAGAATATCAAACCATAAAGCATTACAAGGCGAACGACCGACTTTTAATACATACAGGACTTTTAATATCAAAGTGATTATAATTTTAACAATCATTGCAGATTTAAGAACTTGTGATAATTTTTTACACAAAAGTAAGATTGGGCTTTGCTCGTTCGTTGCTATGACACACGATATCAATAACTGTTTTCATTTGAACGGTTAAACACGTTTGAAGCATAAATGTAGCCTAGCAGAAGGCGTAGGTAGTTTCCACATTATCAAAAGCTAGTGTAAAAGGGTATAGAAAAGTTTTATATCAAACTATTCTTTTCTTATAGTTTTAAGTTGTCACTGTAAGCTACTTTGGGGTTCAAACTTCAAAAGAGGACAAGGCACATGAAACCTAATTTGAGAACTCCAGCATTTTAAGGAGCACGATTTTGTTTGTAATATCATGCCTTGGTCCCGATATAAATTGACTGTTATTAAGTTAATAGTTGTAGTTTCTCACAAGACCGCCGAAGCGATTTTTTGTTTGTTTTTCTAACCCGTGGCTGGTTAAACACTATTAACAAAATGTTGTAAATCTAACACACTGCCATTTTTTCAATTCCACAATTTCGAACAAATATCTCAGCAAAACTGACCGGAATTATATATTTGTTTTCATTATCTCAGTCAGGCCCAGGGTAACATTTTATGTTAATTATAACATCTCATCCTGCGCATTCATAATAAGCTAGTCCACTCAATGGCATTTTATAATTCAAAGGCGACCTCATATATGTGCTAGTTTTGGCTTAGCTAGTTTATTTAATTGATATAATAACGGGACAGGAAACGATAGTCATATAAGAAGTCACAATGCTAAAAATAAACATGGTTCACACTTGGAGAGGTTATGGTAAATCATTAATTCAAAATATGGTATCAAATAAAATAAAAATCAATTACGTCATTCCAGGTGGAATACTAAACAATTATCCCATATCCGTAAAGAACCTTTCTCACTTGAATGGAATTTTTGCTTCGTAGTTATTGATTTGTTAAAGATTGTTTCTTTACCATCTCACAGGCATACACTTTCACTGATGTTTTCGGAGTGAGTTTCCTGAATGCAATAAAGTGCTGGTAAAAAAACAACATAATTGTTCAAATAAGTTTGAGTCTTTTAATCAAGAAACACATGCCGCAAATTTTGTTGAAAAAAAATAAATAGATTTTTGCTCCATACATGAATTTCCATACATCACAAATTGTGGTAAGTGTTTACTTTTTTTTTTAATCATTTGGATAAGGTTTTGTACATTTTTGTAAACATTTTTTTCTCATTAGTTACATAATTTTACATAATATAATTTGACAAAAATAATGCAATCATTTCATAAGAAACAGTGCATTCTACAGTTTTCCAGTCACCTGTCAACTGTAACATTTTACATGCAAGTTTTACCGTTTCAACGAATTGCTATTTCGTGACACTATTTCAAACAGTTATTATTTTCTAACGCCAGATTAAGTCAATGAGCAAATAATTTCCATTCACTTGAGACTTTTTCGTGACATGAACTAAAACGTGATACACACTTGGGATTAATTTAATTTACATCATCTATGCTGGGCATACATGAAATAATGCTAAACAAAAAAATGTATGTTTACGGTAGCGCGCTAAAAGCATCCAGGTCTGTAGGTAGGAATTTGTTTTGACTGTTTGTCTGTTATGCTTACTTTGCGTGCTCTAGGATATAAAGGTATATATGGGTATAAAGATATATGTTTAATAAATCTGTTTTATTGATTAATTACCTAATAATAAGTAATAACATACCAAAAAAACAGTCACATTTATGTTCAGAATAATTATACTGTATTTCATTTGTTTTGTCAAATGTGGCAATCAATTCTGAGGTCGGCAGTTTGGCGTAAAACAGACCCACGTAGGTCGGGTTACCGTAAAGACAATCTGCTATTACTCTTTAACATTCCCATGGCACAGTTTTATGACAAAAACTGTTTTGTTTTTGAAAAAAAAAAATGATGAAATTGCTTTGCATTTTTTTCTTTCATTCTACAGTGGATAAACAATGGTCAACAAATTTAAAGCATACTTGTTAATATGCATGCGCATGCGAAATGCAAAAAAGGAATAATAGCAGATACATTTTGTGACATTGGAAATTAACTTTTTTTTTATAAATTGGTTACTGTTTCGGCGAAACGGAAAGCGAGAAAACAAAAATAAGCAACATTTGTTTATTGGGGGTAAAGGAGGAAGCCACTGAATGAGGCCCAGCCACGGGAAGAACTATGCACCTTTCCGTACATGGTGAGATACACCGTGTCTTCACGGTGCAGAACCAGCGCCGCGCTCGCAGACACCTGCTCATATTGACTTGAACTATGGCTAAGGCCAGCGACAACTATTTCATCGTTTTTCTTGAGATCAACGTACATATTGCTGGTGGAAGCATGTTTAAGCACAGAAAACATGAACACGTAGGTGCCCGACACAGTACAAGTGAAGGTGCCAGTCCCTAGATCGAAGCTGGTGCCCGGCAGAAGCGTTTCGGTCTCCTGAAAGGGCAAACGGTACCCGTGACTCGTAGAGGTATCCGAGTCGCTCGTCCTCTTCACGGTAAAAGCCACCCGCTGGTTGGAGTCGTCTGGCGTCTCCCCTGGCTCACCTTTTTGACCTTTGACACCAGCTTGCCCGGTTCCTCCAACTAGACCTGGTTCACCTCTGGGACCTATCTTGCCAGGCAGACCAATACCTTCGTCACCTTTAGACCCAGTGTTCCCAGGTGCTCCCCGCTCACCCATAGGGCCAATAGGGCCAATCTCACCTTTTTGACCTGCATCGCCCTTTGACCCCGGCTGACCGTACGGCCCCGTCTGTCCCACCGGTCCAGGCAGACCTGGTATGCCGGGTATTGCGGCAGGTCCGTGGCAGCATTGCTGACACACCTGAGTCGCAGGACCATCACCGTCCGAGGGAACCGGCCCAGTAACGGAAGCTCGGAGCTTGACAGAGTTACCTAGAAGAAGGGCGATAGCAAGAATAGTTGTCAGGCAGATCTTCATCTGTAAAGAACAAAATAATAAATAATCATGAGAACAATGGGGTGAATATATGAGAACAGATATTGAGTTCAGGGAAACTGGGAAATCATTTCAAAAGAATGACGAAAAGTTGCCTTCCTTTGAAAAAAATAATGCATAACAATTTATGCACATGTAAAGTATATGAGGATGCATATCCTCAATCATAACCGATCAAATTAGAATAAAAAGCTTCTCTTTTAAATTTGATTTGAACGAAAATCATTGCCTGTTGACGAAAATGACGGCATTAAACATTTTAGCGCGTGAATCGTCGGATATATGTCATTTTGTGACAAATCCGACTTATAAAGAATGCGAATAACGGATCTGACTTTCTGAAATGAATAACGCGAATTCTTAATTGAGATTGTCGCCACAAAACTTTGCCAGTCCGAGTTTTAGTGGCTGACTCGGAAAAATGAACCGCTGGGGAAACTGAATGAGCAAAAATTCTTCGGTATGATCATATCAATATGAACGCAAGAAGATGCTTTTAAATGCCAGTTTGACAAATTAGGCCCAAAACAATTCGACGTTTGCGGTTAAAGGAAATATACTACATTTGGTTTTGCTGTATTTTCAGAAATGGATGGATTTAGGGGATTAGCATTTTATAGCAAAATATTGTTACTGTGACTTGTGTGAAGCTTTGTGTCGGTATATGCTGGAAAAACCAAGAAGAACAATCATGTTCTTGTAGTCAGGTACCCTTGCCCACTTAATTTGAAATTAAACAATTTATAGGCTCGAATTGTAAGATCAGGGAACCAGTCTAGCTGGCTTGTTCCAGTTTATAGGCGTCAAATCGATTGCAAACAACATTCATACTAACTAAATTTGGTAAATTGCGGCGGTATTTGAAAAAAAAAACCAATTTATTTTCAACGCAGCTGGTCAGCCGACCAGTGTTGGAAATTAATACAAAATATCTCTTTTCTTGAAAATGAGGGCGCGCCACTTAAATAGTGGTCTCGATAATTATCCACCACCAAACTCGTTTGGGGGCAACAACTCAAGAAATACAAGATGTATTAAATTGAATTTTTTTCTACTAATTTGTCACTATGCTTAACAATACGAGATTAAACAATGAAGCTATATTGACCTAACAATACAGTGTTTAAGCTCGACAAATGCAATCCCAACGAAAATCAATGGGTATTTTTTGCCTGTAAAATACTACATTGTTACGATCATATAATTTTTATTGTTGGACTGTTTTTCATGATATTCAATACCTCTGTTACACATGGTGGAAAATAAGTGCACGGAATTTCAGGTCCCGAGAAACCTGATTGCAAAAACCAGATTACAATGTGTATACAAAGTCAAATTAGGTTTTGCCCTTCACTGACGTTTTTTAAACACTGTATACTCAGTGTGTTACCTCCCGAGTGAAAGTTGGAAAAAATCACTCGGGTGGGATTTTTTCCAACTTTCACTCGGGAGGTAACACACTGAGTATACAGTGTTTAAAAACGTCGGTGAAGGGCAAAACCTAATTTGATTTATATCACCCCGACGCAAAATTCCATCTTATAATAGTTTATGCGGTACCCACTGCTATGTACATCAGATTCGAACCGGCCAACCGATCCCGTTAGCTCGGTGGTCGAGTGGTAAGACATCTGCACTAGAAAGCAGGAAGTCGTGGGTTCGAGTCCCACCAGAGTGATTTTTCCAACTTTCACTCGGGAGGTAACATACAGTGTTTAAAAACGTCGGTGAAGGGCAAAACCTAATTTGATTTATATCACCCCGACGCAAAATTTCATCTTATAATTGTATAAAAAGTGTTTTTTTTCCGTCTAAATTTGGGACTCATATGGTGTGACATCATGTACAGAGTTGACAGGTATACAAATAATTTGGCCCTTCTGCTCTACTGTCCGTCTTAAAAATTTGAAGCAAGGGCTCTCGAATGATTTCACTCATGTTTGCATGATGTCTGGGGATCTTTTGTAACAAAATAAGGGGGGATATTTTGTAGGGTTCCACTCAGTACGCCCCTTCAAAACAGCAATATTTGTTTTGTGCTTGATATTCTGAAGTTTGCTAGTTTTACAGTTGGAACAGATTTTCACGAATCACACACATTTTGTGAGACTCGCTCTGGTTTAAATCACACAGTGATGCTAATTGCCAAACCGGTGTGCTTATTTCTCTACACGGAAATACTGCGTAACGACTGTAACTTGACTATGCTGGTCATCCTGTAATATTTCCGCCACTGTTTCCATGGTATTGGATCAGTTTCCCTTTTGATTGTAGAATAGTTATGCCCATTGTGACAGAATTCAAATTCAAACACCTTTGAATCAATTAATGTTCCTTTTTTGCATGAAAGTTTCTCTACCATTGTAAAAGTTTCTCAAAACTTGTATGTTCTTCACTTTTGGGTGAGACATCGAACAAAGTAACCCATCCACATTAAGTTATTAAATAATACAAGCTTACAGATTTTGAATAACTTGTTTCCGACAATAATTCAGGCAAAGTTTTGGTGCTTTAAACTCACCAAACCAACCCCGAATTTTTTTTTCCTTCAAAAATGTCCGTGTTTTTTTTTTGCGTAACAGAGGGGTATGGAATATCATGAGAAACAGTCCGACGATAAAAATTAATATGATCGTAACAATGTAGTGTTTTACACGCGAAAAATACACATTGATTTTCATTCGGATTGCATTTGTCGCGCTTAAAAAACTGTATTGTTACGGTCAATATTGCTTCATCGTTTGTCGGTTTCTTATGAAATTAAATGTCGAAATGTTAAACGTAATGACGAATCAATAGACGAAAAATCAATTTAAGCATCTTGAATGTCTGGGGTTGCTATCCCCAAACGAGTTTGGTGGTGGATAAATATCGAGACCACTATTTATGTGGCGCTATATTGTAAGAATATTAGTGCAGATGCTGCACTATTGAACAAAAATAACAACTCGTTTTCTGAACAACAACTAAAGAAATACACGATGTATTAACCTGAAATTTCGTGCACTTTTTTCCACGGCGTGTAACAAAGGGGCATTGGATATCATGAAAAACAGTACAACAATAAAAAAAATATATATGATCGTAACAATGTAGTGTTTTACAGGCGAGAAATACACATTGACTTTCATTCGGATTGCATTTGTCGAGCTTAAAACACTGTATTGGTCCCGTTTCATATAGCTTCATTGTTTGACGGTTTCTTATGAAATTAAATCCCGTTATATTAAACATAATGACAAATCAGTAGACGAAAATTCAATTTAATGCATCTTGTATTTCTCGAGTTGTTGCCCCTAAACGAGTTTGGTGGTGGATAATTATCGAGACCACTATTTATGTGGCACGCCCTGGCCCTCTATGGAAAGAACATTGGTGCTAATGCTACACTGTTGAAAAAGAACCCGCGTTTTCCTAACAACTAAAGAAATACACGTAGTATTACTGTCGTATTATGGTGAAATGAGCGAATGAATATAGTTGGATAAAGTAATGTGAACTTGAATAAAACTGTGCGCATTATACCAGGTTCGTTTATATTAGCGCCCTCTAACAGTGAAAGTAAATGAGTGTCTAATCTGACAAGTGACATTTTGTATCAAGCAGTGCCTGAATGTATCTGGTAAATGAACCCAGAATGGTACGCTACCGTGAAATAGCGAAATGTCACAGTTTACCCACAAAGTGCAAGTGGTACTACTGGCATCATCCTTCTAAGCAGTAGTTATTACCACATGGTGTTACCGCAAAACCGAAACGATACAGATACCCCACCATGCAAAGCCTCAAATCTTATTTCCGCATAACTTTTCATCATGAATTATTTAGAGTGATAGCCAAAAATGTGTAAATAAATCGCAACAGATGTTTGTGTGTGTGTGTGTGTCTGAGAAGGAAAGGTTTGAATCTACAGGGCAAACACGAGGAAGGAACTACAGGGATAGGTTGATCACACTGATGCACTCTTGGAAACCTACAGTCAGATTTGACTTAAAAACAGTCGATCATGAATATTCATGTTGAATGACATCTGAAAAGTGGGTTTAGATTGTGTTAACCAAATGTTGCCTTAAGAGTTTAGAATTGAGGCAGTGGCGAAAATATTGTAGGCAGAAGGGACATCTATAGTTAGCTTTACATTGCCTAAAATTTACTGCCTCACACACAATTTTGTTCTGGATCAGCCCCAACAATCCAGACTAAGGGCTGAACCAATCTCATGCACAGCATAATGCTCGCTAGACCTGAATAATTTCAAAAACTTAATTATCGAGTAATTTCTATATTTTTTTTATCTAAAAAAACATAATTTCTTGATCGGAAATTAGCCCGCTGGTTTGACTGTTACCAATCGTGAATCGGTATCACAGTTACGCAAGATCATTTCAGTGGAAATTGTGTTCATAAAACAATCTCCATCAAAGAAATACAGAAAACGAAGAAATTTCAAGCTTACTACTGCGCTCATTGTTTGAAAATTATTGGGTTAGCAATGATCTTCGGAATGTTAGTCACATGTTGATTAAAACAATATATCAAGACAGGCAAAGTTAAAAAAGAGCATTTGCCAAAATGTCAGGCACATCTCTATATGGTGGGTGTATAGGGAAGGGGGATCTCTCACTTCACCAAATATCATCGAGCGACCTTTTCGGTTATAATTTTAACGAAAACAAATCCATTATCAATGCAAAGAAAAAGTAGTCTCCCGACAAATCATCGCTTTATTCTTATGCTTGCTTGATTTCAAATAACAGACACTCACCTTTAAGAGACGTTCTTGAATTCTATCGCGAAGGGAATCCTCAACACTCAAGCAGATTACTGAAAGACAAAACACCAACAAAAGAAGGGGCGTTCAACATCCGCTCGGAGATGACTTGGAGGCTGCTTGGGGAGGTATAGCTGAATTTCACAGGCAAAACACACTCTCTCGTGCGAACGTGATGTTGATTCATTATTGCAATCAGAGTGCGTTCTCAAACGGCCCTAAATGGACTCACGTACGAGCAACTTTCAAGTCTTTATCTAATTATTATTTTTTGACGGGAGAGAAAGGATTTTAAGGGCGCATATGCCCTTCTGCCAAACATCCGACAAAGGGGGTATATCAATCCCAACACCCTACTCGTTGTTCGGAAAGTTATTATGCCAGCGACAATTTTCAGAATCTAAATCCGTCGGTGATTCAAAAACTGCTTGTAGGCCTTTGAGCAACTCGCAAAAAAAAAAAAAAAATTGTTGTTTCGAACACTCACCGAGCAAATCCCGTTCTTGTCGTTCTGGCAATCAAGTCTCTCTCGGGTTGTCGGCTGAAGATGAAGAGTTATTGTGAGTACAGAAAATGACCGCTCCAGCCTTTATATCCTACCGCCGATTTCCTGATCAGTGACTAAATGACTTGGCCCGCTCTTTGATTGGCCCTTGCGCTCTGTCAATCTCAAATCACTGACTTGCTCAATCATATTTATGAGACGGAATATGATATTATTGCCGTTGAGGCTACAAACTCCGAATCAAAACGTGTACCACCGACACTGAAATAGCCGGTGGTGGATAGTGTATTGATGTCGGTGACCCATCCAAAACACGTGATTTGCGATTGACACACACAACCTGTCAATCACAGACCACTCGCTTGTGATCATCGACTTGTTGGGTGACAACCTCTGATTGGTGGATTGAAACATGACGCACACCGGCCGTGATTTATTCGGATGCTGTGTGTGCTTTGTGCTGCAGGTACGTGCTCTATGCACACTCGCGAGTCGCGAGGCCCCTTCAATGGAAAAAAAAAAAAAACACGTTATGCACGGGATTGTACACAGCAACTGCCAGTGACGGAAAAGCTGGACATTAGCTAGTACAATGCTTTCGACATTGGAGGGGGCCTTCCCGATAAAATTGATAGATTGCCCGGATTGGCCTATACATCTTAACAATTCTGTTTGTTCTGTTCGCCCCCCCCCCCCAAAAAAAAAGAATCAAGCTTGAAAATCTAGTGAAGGTCCAGTGAAGGTTCCGATCAGTATGCCATAATCCTCTTCAGGAGATGAAGATGATCAGAGCATTATGATCGAGACGTCGACTATCTCAACCAACCAGTTCTTTTCAGAACCTAACATCTTCTCAAACAAAGAGATTTTTACAACCTTCACTAGTTCCTTCCACCACCATGCAAAGTTTCAAATCTTCCTTAGCCTAATTGGTAATGTAACAAGAACTTTAAGGGGCGGATCCAGACATTTTTGCAGGGGGGGGGGTTGTTTCATCAGCAAATCAATGCTGAAATGTAGACAGTTTTTTTTTGTTATGTCCGGACACTTGGCTCCGTGAAATCAATAGGTGTGTGTGTGGGGGGGGGGGGGGAGGTGGTGGAGGGTGTAGGGGGGGGGGAAATTAATACCAGTATAATTGTTTTGGGGTGTCAGAGCAGGGGGGGGGGGGTTAACATTATTCCTTATCAATTTTTATTGGATTTCTATGGGTTTGAAACACCCCCCCCCATCCACGCCTGACTTTAAAATAACATCCTGTTCATTATGAATACGTTGCCAGTCCACTTTTAATAGTGGGGGGGGGGGGGGGGGGTGACAGCAATTTTAACCGACGGACAATTACTGTTCTAAATGATAGAAATATTGTTTTCCAAGACACCCACCCTCCGAACAATCGCTATAGCAATGGAACGCAACTTGACGTACCCGGGATGGCGCAACTGTACTGATCTACCACAACGACAGTGCTAAATATATTGGGTCTATCTAAATGTAAAGGAATGTAAAGGAAGTTTAAAAGGTCCGCATTTCCTGAATTGGTCTTTTTAGGTTATGACCAATTTCCGCATAACAATTCAGCCGGAAATACTTTGATGAATCCCATGGATTTTCTTTCGACAATGACTTACCAGCTAATCTGTTTTCTCTCCCTCAACAGTGTCTTGTGTCGAAAAACGGAGAAAATCTTGGCGATGGGCTGCAGTCGCAGTCCAAACACAACATTTGCCTCACTTTTGCACAGAACGATAGTCCAGCTGCTGGTCACGCTATCTCAAAAATTAAGTGATGCATTGAATTGAATTGTTGCCAGATGAGTGGTCATTAAAAGTAGACAAACAAGACAAATGATTTAGACAAAATATTGTTTTTTGCTCCCTCAACAGCGTCTTGTGTTGCAACACGGAGAAAAACTTGGCGATGGGCTACAGTCGCAGTCTGAACACAGCATTTGTTTCACTTTGCGCAGAAATGACAGTCCAGCTGGACAAGCCATTTCAAACATTTAGTAATGCATGGAATTGAAATGTGGCCAGATGATTGGTCATGAAAGGTAGAAAGACAGAAGATTGAAACGAAATATTGTTTTCCGCTCCCTCAACAGTGTCTTGTGTCATCACGGAGGAAAACTTGGCGATATAGGTTGCAGTCGCACTCCAAACAAAACGTTTGCCTCAATTTTGCACAGAAACAATAGTCCAACTGGACACGCTACCTCAAAAATTTAGTGACTCATTGAATACAATTTGTGGCCAGATGATTGTTCATGAAAAGTAGACAAACAAGACAAATGATTTAGATAAAATATTGTTTTTCTTCCCCTCAACAGTGTCGTATGCCGCAACACGGAGATAGACGTGGGGATAGGCTGCAGTCGCAATCCAAGCAGAACGTTAGCCTGACTTTTGATCAGAAAAGACAGTCGAGCTGGCCAGATTATTGATCATGAAAGGTATACAAACAAGATTGAAGATTTGGACCTGCCATAAAGACGTCCCAGTGTACAGAAAATACTCCAAACTATTGAACACGCAAAAACAATCTACGCGTTGCTTAAGTAATAACTTATTAAATACCTGTTGTACTGGTTTGAAATGTCTTTGAATCATTGTCGAGCACATGTCCAAAAAGCCTATACAGTATTAAGACAAACCAAAGTTATAGTCATCAGTGTTGTAGTACTCGTACTCGGTACTAGTACGCAAGTACTACTCGAGTACTTTTTTGGATTACTCGTACTCGTACTCGAATGTCGAAGTACTCGTACTCCATACGACGGTACTCGTACTCGAGCAGCAAAGTGCTCGTACCCGCCCACGTCGAAATTGTACTTGATCATCAAAGAACTCGTACTCGAATAATAGTACCCGATAAAACTAAGTACTCGTACTCGAATATCAGTACTTGATAAAAAAAAAGGTATAGCACTTACGTTACCACGGGCTTAACAATACTTTGAGTTTCAAATGACCGATTGCGGAAAAATCGAATTTTTCTCTACTCTACGCACGTCCGTACAGACACAATTAACAGTTAGCCGTGACTGGGTCTGTATATAGGTCTGACTGGGCCGGGGCCAACTTACCCATAATAACCCGTTTGCCGTGGGCATAATGGTCGATCATTGTACACACTGTACACCGAGGTGTTCCTCAAAACGGGCGTACGATTAACTTAGATGATTGGAGCAAAGCCGTTTTCTGAACCCCGGTTTCGGTCATATAATACGGGTCAAGCCCCATTGCCAATGTGCATGAATGGAAAAAGAGACACAGCCGAAGCCGAGGTTTGAAAAACGGCCCCTAGTCTGGTTACGGCAGCAGTTTCACAACGGCCTAACCTTAAACAGAGGCCTATGAATGGGAAGCAGTCTAAATGCGTGCTGAATCACCTGCAATAAAAAAAAACACGCGCATCTGCCGGTTTTTTTTGCATACACGTTGCATGTACTTGTGTACGTGTACGCTTACGCTTGCCTGAGTGGCATTTCAGTCACTTTTTTGTACCCAAATTGTATACGTTGTTCGTGCAGCGGGCATGTTTTGTGCTGTTTGCATATCAGAAACATATTGGACACTGACTTCGAACTTCATCTTCGAACTTCTTCAAGCATATGCGGAACTTCATCAAGCATAGGCGGAAGAAACACCCTGCTTTTGTAAGAACACTAAGAACAGAGGTTGAAACTAAGTAGAAATAAAGAATTATTTTCTCGGCCATTTGAATGTTTGTTGTACTTGAGGTTTTTTTTCAGTCTGAGGAATGACAGTTTACCTAAACGTTCATGTGTGTATCTCAGCTGAGTAGCATTTCCTTGGAAAATACATTTACACTGATTTGAGACTGCTGTTGCCGATTTAAGAAACAAATTAACTTTAAAAAAAAAAAAAAAAAAGCTTACAAAGACGAACCCTCTTACAAGTGATTAACAGTACACATAATTTTAGGCTTCAAGCACAATATACCAGGTGCCGTATTCAGAAATACAAGTACTCGTACTCGTACTCGGAATACAAGTACTCGCACTCGTACTCGTACTCGGAAGTACTCGTACTCGTACTCGTACTCAGACGTTCAAGTACTCGTACTCGGAGACCTGTTCTTGTACTTGGAAGCACTCGTACTCGTACTCGGCAACCTAGGTACTCGGCAGTACTCGGTACTTGGAAAAAAGTACTCGACTACAACACTGATAGTCACCCAAAAACGTTTTGTGTCGCCACGGAGAAAACTTGCATTAAATGTGTCCTAGTGTACAGAAAATGCTCCTTACTATTGAACACTCAGAAACAACCAACACGTTGCTTGAACAATAACTCATCAAATACAAGTCGTACTGGATTGCATTTTCTCTTAACTATTGTTGAACACATGTCCATAAGGTCTGTAAAATATTTAGACAAACCAACGTTGCACTCACCCCCCAAAAACTTCTTTTTTGTCATCACGAAGAGAGCCTGCAATGAAGACGTCCCGGTGTGAAGAAATTACCCCTGACTATTAAACATGCAGAAACAACCCACGCGGTGCTTGAACAAGAACTCAATAAATACATGTTGTACCAGTTTGAAATGTCCCTTCATTGTTGTTGAGCACATGACCATAACGCCTATGATGTACTAAGAAAAACCAATGTTGTATTTATCCAAAAAACTTGTGTTGTCATCACGGAGAGAACCTGCCATAAAGACGTTCCAGACAACCAACACGTTGCTTGAACAATAACTCATCAAATACAAGTCGTACTGGAATGCATTTTCCCTTAACTATTGTTGAGCACATGTCCATAAGGCCTGTAAAATATTTAGACAAACCAAGTTGCACTCACTCCAAAAAAACTGTATTTGTCATCACGGAGAAAACCGGCCATAAAGACGTTCCTGTTTACAGTAAGTACTCCTGACAATTAAACACGCAGAAACAACCCACGCGGTGCTTGAACAATGACTCATTATATAGCTGTTATACTAGTTTGAAATTTCCTTTCAGTATTGTTGAGCACATGACCATCAAAAAAAATCATCCAAAAACTTGTATTGTCATCACAGAGAGAACCTGCCATAAAGACGTCCCAGTGTACAATAAATACTCCTTACTATTGAACACGCAGGCACAACGTACGCGTTGCTTGAACAATAACCCCTTCAAAACCTGGTGTACTGGTTTGAAATTTATGTTAATTAATGTTGATTCTATGATTATAGAGTCAATAAAATATCAAGATAAACCAACGTTGTAATCACCAAAAACCTTTTTTTTTTTTGTCATCACGGAGAAAACTTGCCATAAAGACGTCCCAGTGTACAGAAAATACTCTTGACTATTGAACACGCAGAAACAACCTACGCGTTGCTTGAACAATAACTCATTAAATACCTTTTGTACTGGTTTGAATTTTTTTTAATTATTGACGAGCACATGTACATAAAGCCTATAAAGTATTAAGAAACCATTGTTGTAGTCACCCCAAAAACCTTTAGTGTTACCACGGAGAAAACTTGCATAGAATGTGTCCCAGTGTACAGAAAATACTCCTGACATCAAGCAGAAACATCTACGCGTTTGTTTTGCTTGAACAATAACACATTAAATACTTGTCGTACATGTTGATAAAATATAGATTTTGGCTCAATATTCTGTCTTGTTTGTCTATTTTATGACCACTCATCTGGCAACCATTCAATTGAATGTATCCCTTAATTTTTGAGTCAGCGTGTCCACCTGACTATCATTTCTGTGTAAAAGGTCAGGCAAATGATCTGTTTGGACAGCGACTGCAGCCTATCGCCAAGTTTTTCTTGGTTTTGACACCAGACACTGTTAATGGAAAAAAACACACAATATTTTGTCTCAATAATCTCTCTTGTTTGTCTTCATTATGCATTCCATGATCAATCATCTGGCCACAATTCAATTCAATTCAATGCATCACTTAATCTTTTACTGGACGTGTCTCCCTGGAATATCGGTCTGTGGAAAAGTAATGCCAATGTTCTGTTTGGACTGTGACTGCAGCCTATCGCCAAGTTTGTCAACGTGTCAACACAAGTTTGTCAACATGAGACACTGTTGATAGAGAAACAATATTTTGTCTCAATCTTCTGTGTTGATTGTCTATTTTGTCAAGACCAATCATCTGGCCACAATTCAATTCAATGCGTTTGCAGTCGCAGTCGAAACAGACCATTTCCCTCACTTTTGCACAGAAACGATAGTTCAACTGGCTGGACACGTTATCTCAAAAATTAAGTGAATCATTGAATTGAATTGAATTGTGGCTTGATGATTGGTCATGAAATGTAGACAAACAAGACAGAAGATTTAGACAAATGATTGTTTTTCTCTCGCTCAACAGTGTCTTGTGTCGCAACACGGAGATAATCTTGGCGATGGAATGCAGCCGCAGAACATTTGCCTCACTTTTGCACTGAAACGATAGTCCAGCTGGACACGCTACATCAAGAATTAAGTAATGCATTGAATTTAATTGTGGCTAGATGGTTGGTCATGAAAAGGACACAAATAAGACAGAATATTTAGACAAATTATTTTTTTCTCTCCCTTAACAGTGTCGTGTGTCAACACGGAGATAAATTTGGCGATAGGCTTCAGTTGGAGTCCAAACAGAACATTTGCTTCACTTTTGCACAGAATCGATAGTCCAGCAGGAAAACACTATCTCAAATATTAAGTGAATCTTTGTATGGATTTTTGGCCAGATGATTGGTCATAAAAAGGTAGACAAACAAGACAGAAGATTTAGACAAAGTATTGTTTTCTCTCCCTCAACAGTGTCTTGTGTCGCAACACGGAGATACATTTGGCAATAGTCTGCAGTCGCATGTCCAAACAGAACATTTGCCTCACTTTTGCACAGAAACCATAGGTAAAACTTTAAGAAATTAGATGGGTCGACAACGTCGTTTTAAAACAAACCTTATATTTATTTGTTCTCTTGTTTGATTTTTGAACACAATAAAACAAAACACTTTTTTGTGGAGATATGTGAATGTCCCCTTCCTCCCTCAAAACCAACCTACAATCAACCCTTACCCTAACCTACTTACCCGAAACCCCATTCTCAAACCCCACAACCTCAAACCCGCTTTCATCCTCAAACCCATCCCAACCTCAACCCACCCGAGTCAACCAATCTTCATCGACCTTTGAATCCAGACCCAAATGCCATCATCGTGACTTGCCACGAATTCAAAGATCAGCACCTTCAAAAGTATTCCAAAGTTTACCAATGGCTATAACATAATTCCAATATCAAAACAATTAGATTTTTAACAAAAGTACTTCCATTTATTCACGAGTCAGCGTCAAATGTGTTGGTTGTCATCCATAAAAGACAAAGGATTCCAGTTCAAAAACAACTTCTTGCTTTTACTTCCCAGTAAATTCGTTTACATTGTTCCAAACACAGCGTACCATTACAAAACATGAATTAAGTCCAGCCAAAGTGTTAAAATAAGTGGATAGGTTTTCGTATTATTAAAGGCTATTAGTTTTAGGTAGTTAAATTCGATACTTATCACATTATAAGTAAATTATTTAAGCTGTCAAACAGAGCGATATAATCAAATAAACTAGAGGCTAATGAACACTTTTCGGGGTGCTGTGGTCCAATGGTTATTGTGTTCGACTCGTGTGCCTTGGTGCATGGGTTCGAATCCTGACCGTGGGAACATGGTGCTTGCGCTCCTGAGCAAGGCGCTTCACCATTATTGATTCGTCCTTCGGATGGGACGTGAGACCGTAGGTCCCGTGTGTTGTGTAATGCACGTTGAATAACCCAGTGACACTTATCGCTAAGAGAAGGGGTTTGCCCTGGTGTTTCTGGCAGTGACTGCTTAATGCGCCGCAGCACCTTGTAAACCATTATAAAGGTGCTACATAATGGTTTTCATATTCCCCATGTACTTCATTTACCTGTCTTTAGTAATAGACATAATTTCCAGCGCCTTGAGTACCTAATTGTTGGTAGATACGTGCGCTATATAAGACTTCGGTATTATTATTATTATAACACTTTTCTTAACGTGTTACATTGTTAATACAAGTAAGCGTTAGAAAACATTTCTATAGGCCTATTTCTGTAGTACCCGTAGTGTCAAGTTTAACAACCAACATTGCATGCAATCATAAACAATGATTTTATAAGAAGTAAACTTTCAAAATCAATTTACAGATGCAATAAAAACACGGGAGGGAAAAAAACCAGGTGAGTTACTACTTTTTTGAGAATATTCTGGCACCATGAGTTGGAATTAGAATGCAATTACTTTAAAAAAAAATATGTCAACGATAACAATATAGGACCGTGTCCCCGCCTACCTAACAATAGACCTCAAGCCCCTTTTTTTTTTCGGAAACACACCTTTCCAATGCACTTAAGTATGGATGAGAGACTTTATTCGGAAACCTGGGCCGGTGTACGAGGACATGATTCCAATGACAAATGCTGACATTGTGAGCGTGAGTAGATCCAGAAGGCATGATCCTTCAACAAAAACATAAACCTAAGAGAACACAATCAAAGTCGTGAATTTCTATAAGCCCGAGGACAATGCTTTGTGTTTCCCTTTGTCCCTGTAATATAACACTCTCTCACAGACTAAGCAATAAGTGTACGATCGAAGACCATTTGTAACAAAAGATCACAAAAAAGTTCAGTGTTCTTTCAACAAAACGAAAACAAATCACATGAGGATGTGTGTGAATTGTTTTCGTTTTGCTGAAAGAACGCACACCTTTTTTTGTCATTCGTGGACAGAACTTGAAAACGGTGGTTGTGTTTAAAACTCCGTAACATAAAAAGTACATATGTGATGTGGATGATTCTTGTACTAAAAGAAAGCTCATGAATTGGACTTTCATATTCTACATTTTGAAAGTGCTACATGCAGAACTTCACTAAAACAATGGTCCCGACATTTGGGTTTCGGTTTTTTTTTTACTCACCCTGTAATGTGCGATTTAAGGCATCTGAACGTGCTACCAAAATGGTTTCAGTCGAACAAACACCGTTTACATTGATACTGATCTTTTTATAATTTAAATTGACCATTTTAATTTCATGCAAAGAATGAAACAAATCATGAATGCTTAATACGTGACAGACGTATCTTTACAAAAGTAGACAAACAAGACAGAAGATTGAGACGAAATATTGTTTTTCTCACACTCAACAGTGTTTTGTGTCGCAACACTGAGAATAACTTGGCGATGGGCTGAAGTTGCAGTCGAAACACAACATTTGCCTCACTTTTTTTGCACAGAAATTATAATCCAGCTGAACACGATATTTCCAAAAAATAAGTGATGCATTGAATTGAATTGTTGCCAGATGAGTGGTCATTAAAAGTAGACAAACAAGACAAAAGATTGAAACGAAATATTGTTTTTCGCTCCCTCCACAGCGTCTTGTGTCACAACACGGAGAAAAACTTGGCGATGGGCTGCAGTCATGGGCGTCGCGAGTGTGTGTGTGTGTGTGTGGGGGGGGGGGGGGCAAAGGGGGGGGCACTTGCTCCCCCCCCCCCCCCCCCCCGCCCATGGAAAAGCCCCCCCCCCAAAAAAAAAAAAAAAAAAAAAAGAGGAGCGAAGACAAAGTGGAGTAAATTTAATGATTTTTTTTGGGGGGCCCCCCTCTAAAACTTTTGGAAAAGAAAATTGTTGCCCCCCTCTAGAAATAAATCCTGGCGACGCCCATGGCTGCAGTTGCAGTCTGAACACAACATTTGCTTCACTTTGCGCAGAAATGATAGTCCAGCTGGACAAGCTATCTCAAAAATTTAGTAATGCATGGAATTGAAATGTGGCCAGATGATTGGTCATGAAAGGTAGAGAAACAAGACAGAAGATTGAAACGAAAAATTGTTTTCCGCTCCTTCAACAGAAAACTTGGCAATATAGGTTGCAGTTGCACTCCAAACAGAACCTTTGCCTCACTTTTGCACAGAAACAATAGTCCAGCTGGATACGCTACCTCAACAATTAAGTGACTCATTGAATAGAATTTGTGGCCAGATGATTGGTCATGAAAAGTAGACAAACAAGACAAATGATTTAGACAAAATATTGTTTTTCTTCCCCTCAACAGTGTCTTGTGCCGCAACACGGAGATAGACGTGGCGATAGGCTGCAGTCGCAGTCCAAGCAGAACATTAGCATGACTTTTGAACAGAAAAGATAGTCGAGCTGGCACGCTATCTCAAAAATTAAGTAACTCATAGAATAAAATTTGCGGCCAGATTATTGGTCATGAAAAGTAGATAAACAAGACTGAAGATTTATACCTGCCATAAAGACGTCCCAGTGTACAGAAAATACCCCAAACAATTGAACACGCAGAAACAACCTACGCGTTGCTTAAATAATAACTCATTAAATACATGTTGTACTGGTTTGAAATTTCCTTTAATTATTATCGAGCACATGTCCATACAGCCTATGTAAAAATTAAGACAAACCAACGTTGCGGTCACCTAAAAACCTGTTTGTGTCGCCACAGAAAAAAAAAAAAATTGCATTAAATGTGGCCCAGTGTACAGAAAATACTCCTTACTATTGAACACTCAGAAACAACCAACACCTTGCTTGAACAATAACACATCAAATACAAGTCGTACTGGATTGCATTTTCTCTTAACTATTGTTGAGCACATGTCCATAAGGCCTGTAAAATATTTAGACAAACCAACGTTGCACTCACCCCCCTTAAAAAAAACCGGTTTTGTTGTCATCACGGAGAGAACCTGCCATAAAGACGTCCCAGTGTGAAGAAATTACTCCTGACTGTTGAACACGCAGAAACAAGCCACGCCTTGCTTGAACAATTACTACAAAAATACATGTTGCACCAGTTTGAAATTTCCCTTCGTGATTGTTGAGCACATTAATATAACGCCTATGATGTATTACGACAAACCAATGTTGTATTCATAAAAAACGTGTTTTGTCATCACGCAGAGAACCTGCCATAAAGACGTCCCAGTGTACAGTAAATACTCCTTACTGTTGAACACTGAGGAAACAACCAACACGTTGTTTGAACAATAACTCATTAAATACAAGTCGTACTGGATTGAATTTTTTCCTAACTATTGTCCATAAGGTCTGTACAATATTGAGACAAACCAACTTTGCACTCACCCTCCCCCCCCCCAAAAAAAAAATGTTTTTGTCATCACGGAGAAAACCTGCCATAAAGACGTCCTAGTGTACAGAAAACACTTCTGACTATTAAACACGCAGAAACAAACCCGCACGCTGCTTGAACAATAACTCATTCAATACATGTTATACTAGTTTGAAATTTCCCTTCATTATTGTTAAGTACATGACCATTAATCCTTTAATGTATTAAACCAAACCAATGCTGTATCCAACCAAAAAAGCTTGTATTGTCTTCACGGAGAGAACCTGCCATGAAGACGTCCCAGTGTACAGAAAATACTACTTACTATTGAACACGTTGCTTGAACAATAGGTCGTTAAATACCTGTTGTACTAGTTTGAAATTTCTGTTCATCATTTTCGAGCACATGTCCATAAAGCTATGCATTATTCAGACAAACAATGTTGTAGTCACCCAAAAACCTTTTACGTCGCCACGGAGAAAAACTGCATTAAATGTATCCCAGTGTACAGAAAATTCTCCATACTATTGAACACTCAGAAACAACCAACGCGTTGCTTGAACAATAACACAATAAACCCATGTCGTCCTGATTTGAATTTTAAAAAACCAATGTTGTATTCATCAGAAAACTTGTATTGTCATCACGAAGAGAGAAACTACCATAAAGACGTCCCAGTGTACAGACAACACCCCTTACTAGTGAACACGCAGAAATAACCTACGCGTTGCTTGAACAATAACTCAATAAATACCTGTTGCACAAATTTGAAATTTCTTTTAATTATTGTCGAGCACATGTCCATACAGCCTATATAAAAATTAAGACAAACCAACGTTAAGGTCACCTAAAAGCCTTTTTGTGTCGCCACAAAGAAAACTTGCATTAAATAAGGCCCAGTGTACAAAAAATATTCCTTACTAATGAACACTCAGAAACAACCAACACGTTGCTTGAACAATAACTCATCAAATACAAGTCGTATTGGATTGCATTTTCTCTTAATTTTGTTAAGCACATGCCCAGCAGGCCTGTAAAATATTTAGACAAACCAACGTTGCACTCATCCCCCCCCCCCGCCAAAAAAAAATCTTCTATTTTGTCATCAAGGAGAGAGCCTGCCATTAAGACGTCCCAGTGTGAAAAAATTACTCCTGACTATTAAACACGCAGAAACAAGCCACGCGTTGCTTGAACAATAACTCAATAAATACATGCTTTACCAGTTTGAAATGTCCCTTCATTGTTGTTGAGCACATGACCATAACGCCTATCATGTACTAGGACAAACCAATGCTGTATTTATCCAAAAAACTTGTGTTTTCATCACGCAGAGAACCTGCCATAAAGACGTCCCAGTGTACAGAGAATACTCCTTACAATGGAACACTCAGAAACAACCAACACGTTGCTTGAACAATAACTCATCAAATACAAGTCGTACTGGAATGCATTTTCCCTTAACTATTGTTGAGCACATGTCCATAAGGCCTGTAAAATATTTAGACAAACCAAGTTGCACTCACTCCAAAAAAAAAACTGTATTTGTCATCACGGAGAAAACCGGCCATAAAGACGTTCCTGTGTACAGTTAATACTCCTGACAATTAAACACGCAGAAACAACCCACGCGGTGCTTGAACAATGACTCATTATATAGCTGTTATACTAGTTTGAAATTTCCTTTCAGTATTGTTGAGCACATGACCATCAAAAAAATCATCCAAAAACTTGTATTGTCATCACAGAGAGAACCTGCCATAAAGACGTCCCAGTGTACAATAAATACTCCTTACTATTGAACACGCAGGCACAACGTACGCGTTGCTTGAACAATAACCCCTTCAAAACCTGGTGTACTGGTTTGAAATTTATGTTAATTAATGTTGATTCTATGATTATAGAGTCAATAAAATATCAAGATAAACCAACGTTGTAATCACCAAAAACCTTTTTTTTTTGTCATCACGGAGAAAACTTGCCATAAAGACGTCCCAGTGTACAGAAAATACTCTTGACTATTGAACACGCAGAAACAACCTACGCGTTGCTTGAACAATAACTCATTAAATACCTTTTGTACTGGTTTGAATTTTTTTAAATTATTGACGAGCACATGTACATAAAGCCTATAAAGTATTAAGAAACCATTGTTGTAGTCACCCCAAAAACCTTTAGTGTTACCACGGAGAAAACTTGCATAGAATGTGTCCCAGTGTACAGAAAATACTCCTGACATCAAGCAGAAACATCTACGCGTTTGTTTTGCTTGAACAATAACACATTAAATACTTGTCGTACATGTTGATAAAATATAGATTTTGGCTCAATATTCTGTCTTGTTTGTCTATTTTATGACCACTCATCTGGCAACCATTCAATTGAATGTATCCCTTAATTTTTGAGTCAGCGTGTCCACCTGACTATCATTTCTGTGTAAAAGGTCAGGCAAATGATCTGTTTGGACAGCGACTGCAGCCTATCGCCAAGTTTTTCTTGGTTTTGACACCAGACACTGTTAATGGAAAAAAACACACAATATTTTGTCTCAATAATCTCTCTTGTTTGTCTTCATTCCATGATCAATCATCTGGCCACAATTCAATTCAATTCAATGCATCACTTAATCTAGACGTCCCAGTGTACAGAGAATACTCCTTACAATGGAACACTCAGAAACAACCAACACGTTGCTTGAACAATAACTCATCAAATACAAGTCGTACTGGAATGCATTTTCCCTTAACTATTGTTGAGCACATGTCCATAAGGCCTGTAAAATATTTAGACAAACCAAGTTGCACTCACTCCAAAAAAAAAACTGTATTTGTCATCACGGAGAAAACCGGCCATAAAGACGTTCCTGTGTACAGTTAATACTCCTGACAATTAAACACGCAGAAACAACCCACGCGGTGCTTGAACAATAACTCATTAAACACCTGTTATACTAGTTTGAAATTTCCTTTCATTATTGTTGAGCACATGACCATAAAAAAATTCATCCAAAACTTGTATTGTAATCACCGAGAGAACCTGCCATAAAGACGTCCCAGTGTACAAAAAATACTCCTTACTATTGAACATGCAGGAACAACGTACGCGTTGCTTGAACAATTACCCCTTCATTACCTGGTGTACTTGTTTGAAATTTACGTTAATTAATGTTGATTACATGATAATGGAGTCAGTAAAATATCAAGATTAACCAACGTTGTAATCACCCAAAAGCTTTTTTTTTGTCATCACTGAGAAAACTTGCCATAAAGACGGCCCAGTGTACAGAAAATACTCTTGACTATTGAACACGCAGAAACAACCTACGCGTTGCTTGAACAATAACTCATTAACATTTTGTACTTGTTTGAATTTTTTTCAATTATTGTCGAGCACATGTACATAAAGCCTATAAAGTATTAAGAAACCTTGTTGTAGTCACCCCAAAAACTTTTAGTGTTACCACGGAGTAAACTTGCATAGAATGTGTTCCAGTGTACAGAAAATACTCCTGACATCAAGCAGAAACATCTACGCGTTTGTGTTGCTTGAACAATAACTCATTAAATACTTGTCGTACATGTTGATAAAATATAGATTTTGGCTCAATATTCTGTCTTGTTTGTCTATTTTATGACCACTCATCTGGCAACAATTCAATTCAATTCAATGCATCACTTATTTTTTGAGTTAGCGTGTCCACCAGGACTATTGTTTCTGTGCAAAAGGTTAGGCAAATGTTCTGTTTGGGCAGCGACTGCAACCTATCGCCAAGTTTTTCTTGGTATTGACACCGGACACTGTTGATGGAGAGAAAAACAATATTTTGTCTCAGTATTCTGTCTTGTTTGTCTACATTCCATGATCAATCATCTGGCCACAATTCAATTCAATTCAATGCATCACTTAATTTTTGACTGAACGTGTCTCCCTGGAATATCGGTCTGTGGAAAAGTAATGCAAATGTTCTGTTTGGACTGTGACTGCAGCCTATCGCCAAGTTTGTCAACGTGTCAACACAAGTTTGTCAACATGAGACACTGTTGAGAGAGAAAAACAATATTTTGTCTCAATCTTCTGTGATGATTGTTTATTTTTCAAGACCAATCATCTGGCCAAAATTCAATTCAATGCGTTTGCAGTCGCAGTCGAAACAGACCATTTGCCTCACTTTTGCACAGAAACGATAGTTCGGCTGGCTGGACACGCTATCTCAAATATTAAGTGAACCATTGGATTGAATTGAATTGTGGCCTGATGATTGGTCATGAAATGTAGACAAACAAGACAGAAGATTTAGACAAATGATTGTTTTTCTCTCGCTCAACAGTGTCGTGTCGCAACACGGAGATAATCTTGGCGATGGAGTGCCGCCGCAGAACATTTGCCTCGCTTTTGCACTGAAACGATAGTCCAGCTGGACACGCTACATCAAGGATTAAGTAATGCATTGAATTAAATTGTGGCTAGATGATTGGTCATGAAAAGGACACAAATAAAACAGAAGATTTAGACATATTATTATCTCTCCCTTAACAGTGTCGTGTGTCAACACGGAGATAAATTTGGCGATAGGCTTCAGTTGCAGTCCAAACAGAACATGTGCTTCACTTTTGCACAGAATCGATAGTCCAGCCGGAAAACACTATCTCAAATATTAAGTGAATCTTTGTATGAATTCGTGGCCAGATGATTGGTCATAAAAAAGTAGACAAACAAGACAGAAGATTTAGACAAAGTATTGTTTTCTCTCCCTCAACAGCGTCTTGTGTCGCAACACGGAGATAAATTTGGCAATAGTCTGCAGTCGCATGTCCAAACAGAACATTTGCCTCACCTTTGCACAGAAAACATAGTTAAGACTTTAACAAATTAGATGAGTAGACAACTTTGTTTTTAAAACAAAATTATATTTATTTGTTATCTTGTTTGAACACATTTTTGTGTAGATATGTGCATGTTCCCTTCCTTCCTCAAAACCAACCTACCCTCGACCCCTACCCTAACCCACTTACCCGAAACCTCCATTCTCAAACCCCACAACCTCAAACCCGCTTTCATCCTCAAACCCATCCCAACCTCAACCCCACCCGAGACAACCACTCTTCATCGACCTTCGAATCCAGACCCAAATGCGATCATCCTGACTTGCCACAAATTCAAAGATCAACACCTTCAAAAGTATTCCAAAGTTTACCAATGGCTATAAAATGATTCCAAAATCAAAGCAATTAGATATTTAACAAAAGTTCTTCCATTCATTCACGAGTCAGCGTTGAATTGTTTGGTTGGTTGTCATTCATAAAAGACAAATGATTCCAGTTCAAAAACAACTTCTTGTTTTTACTTCCCTGTAAATTAGATTGCATTCTTCCAAACACAGTGTACTATTACAAACGTGTCAAAACATGAATGAAGTCCTGCCAAAGTGTTAAAATAAGCGGATAGGTTTTCGTAGTATCACAAGCTATTATTTCTAAGTAGTTATATTGGATACTTATCACATTATAAGTAAATTATTTAAGCTGTCAATCAGAGCGCGATATAATCAAATGTACTAGAGGCTAATGAACACTTTTCTTAGACGTGTTACATTGCTAATACTAGCAAGCGTTAGAAAAATTCTATATATTTCTGTAATACACGTATAGTGTCAGGTTTAACAACCAACATTGCATGCAATTATAAACAATGATTTTATAAGAAGTAAACTTTCAAAGTTAATGTACAGATGTAATTAAAACATGAGAGGAAAAAAACGAGGTGAGTTACTACTTTTTTGAGAATATTCTGGGACCATGTGTTGGAATTAGAATGCAATTACTTAAAAAAAAATATTTCAACGATAATTACATAGGGGCGTGTCCCCGCCTACCTAAGAATAGACCTCAAGCCCCTTTTTTTCGGAAACACACCTTTCCAATGCACTTAAGTATGGATGATAGACTTTATTCGGAAACTTGGGCCGGTGTCCGAGGACATGATTCCAATGACAAATGCTGACACTGTGAGCGTGGGTGGATCAAAAGGGGCATGATCCTTCAACAAAAATATATACCTAAGAGAACACAATCATAGTAGTGAATTTCTATAAGCTCGAGGACAATGCTCTGTGTTTTCCTTAGTCCCTGTAATATAACACTCTCTCACAGACTAAGCAATACGTTTACGATCGAGGACCGTTTGTAACAAAAGATCACAAAAAAGTTCAGTGTTCTTTCAACAAAACAAAAACAAATCACATGAGGATGTGTGTGAATTGTTTTCGTTTTGCTGAAAGAATGCACACCTTTTTTGTCATCCGTGAACACTAAAAGAAAGCTTATGCATTGACCTTTAAATCCTAGATTTTGAAACTGCTACATGCATGGGTTTCGATTTTTTTTTAATCACCCTGTAATGTGTGATGTAAGGCATCTGAACCTGCTACCAAAATGATTTCAGTTATGCAAATAACGTTTACACATTACATTGATACTGACTTTTTGTTTACAAATTAAATTGACCTTTTTAATCTATAGGCCTCACTCGTTGGCTGCCTTGTCGAATTTACATCTATTTCATACAAAGAATTCAAAAAATCCTAAATGCTAAATACGTGACAGACGTATCTCTCCAAAAGAATATAAATTTAAACATATGTAATGTTGCCTTTATTCAAACAACTATTTTAACGACCGTTTCTTCTGCTTGTACATTATTATAGATCTACAACCAACGTTTGAAAAACGATGAAACGATAAAGAATGTATATCTTTTTATATATCGATATCGTTAATTTCAGTACTTTGTAAGCTGTTTTTAATATACACCAATTCAGTGTCGGCACTTAAACCATTAGTTATTCCAATACCGTATTACTGATCTACGTATGCGCTAATGAAAATCTCAATATAATCAACTAAATTTTGTTGATAACAGAGAAAAAAATTCACTTAGGCCTACTCATTGATTTTTTTTTAATAAACAAAGGAGCGATTGGAAATTCGGCAATGTGTATAATTTTGTGTTTTAGTATGAGTGGTTATTATGTTTGTCTATAAGGGATAAAGGAGGAAGCCACTGAATGAGGTGTAGTGACTGACATCACTATACGCCGTACCGAACATAGTCAGATACACCGTATCTCCCTGTTGCAGAACAAGCACCATGTTCCCAGACACCTGCTCATAGGGACCTGAATCATTGCTATGAGCAGAGACAACCGTGTCCTCGTTTTTCTTAAGATAAACCCAAAGGTTGCTGCTGGGACGTTTGAGCACCGAAAACATGAACACGTAGGTGCCTGACACATTACAGGTGAACGTACCGGTCTCGAGATCGAAGCTGGTATCTGCCAGAAGCGTCTCGGTCTGCTGGAAGGTCAAACGGGTGTCGTGACTCGAAGAGGTGAAGGCGTTTGTCCTCACCACGGTGAATGCAACCCGCTGGTTGGAGTCGTCTGGAGTCTTTCCTGGTTCACCCTTTTGACCTTTGACACCAACTGAACCTGGTGGACCTATCGGTCCTATCTTGCCAGGGAGGCCAATGCCGTCGTCTCCTCTAGATCCAGAGTTCCCAGGTGCTCCCCGCTCACCCATAGGGCCAAGAGGTCCCGTTTCACCTTTTTCGCCCTTTGACCCCGGTGGGCCATAGGGTCCCACCTGTCCCACCGGTCCTGGCAGACCTGGTATGCCGGGTATTGCCACTGGTCCCTGGCAGCACATTTGACACACCTGAGTCGAAGGACCATCATCGTCCGAGGGAACCGGCCCAGTAACGGAAGCTCGGAGCTTGACAGAGTTACCCAGAAGGAGGGCGATTGAAATAATGTTCAACCCCAAGATCTTCATGCTGCACAGAAAAAGAAATAGATACAATTTGACACAAAAATCGAAGGAGAACGGGAAAAAAAGGGGTAAGAAATAGGTAACAATCAAGAACAAATATTCAGTTTTTTCTAAGTTTTTTACTATTGAATTAGTCACAAGCTAATGAATTTTTGCGGTCGTTTGAAAAACCGTTCAGAGCTAGAGATTTGAGAAATCTTTATTCAGATAATTTGTGTTCGCCGTGATATATAAGTGGCGAATCAGTGGACAAGGAATTAAATTGTTTTTTTTGCCTTTCGATGAAAGTAAGGAAAGGTGCTATAACTTTGTGGGTTTGTTTTCATTTTATTTTATTTTTATTTTAGAAAATCATAAATTAAACATCAACACACCCACCTCGAGTTTGTTCTTGAAGATCAGGTCCAAGAAGAGATCACAAGGAGCTCAGTGTAGGCTGAAAAACATAGCAACGAAAACCGGTTACGTTTACACATTAGTAAGGGATCAATATTAATTGTATTATTTATTAATAGATAAAAAAGCGAGATTCTTTTTCATTTTGATAAATCGTCACTTTGAATGTCAATTTGAAGAACTCGGCCGGAAATACCTGATGTTTGTACTTCAAATAAAGAGTTGTGCTAAGGTTAAAAAAAAGTATGATTTGTAAAGACTAGCGTAAAAGTTAGGTAAAGTTATACGGTAGGTGTGGGGAGGGATCCAAAACTTGCCCAAATGTCTCTCTTTCATTTTGTTTATGGATTGAAAGTATGTGTCACAATTTTACCCAAATAAATGCATAGAAATTAGTCTTGTCTAACGAATCATCGCTCTTTTCTGATGCTTGAGGGGTAAAGGCCACAATTTCAACAGACGCTCACCTGGAAATAACGGTCTTGAATCTATCACGAAAGAAATCCCCAATACTCGAGCAGATCGCTGGATGAAAAATAACAACAAAATAAGTTACTTAAATGCGTTCGGAGACAACTGCAAGTAAAACACACTTTGTCACGCAAAGTGTGATCTGGATTGACTATTTCAAGCGGAATGCGTTCCCCAACGGCCCCGACGGGACTTTTTAAAAGGATTTTCATTTTTGAATCAAACGAATTGCTTACTAAAAAGGAGATTTCTTTTGGAACAAAAAACGTTGTGCAAAAGCAAGTGAAAACCACGTATTTGTGTCACGGATAGGCTAAGCAGTGAGCCCACTTGAACATACAGAAGGAAAACAAAGTGCAGTATTGATAACAATACATTATTTTGTAAGTTCATTTGCAAGTGCCCTGGAAAAGTTTATTGACAGAAACTTGGCAATGCTAAAAGTGAAGATTGGACTGCTTGGTTTTAAATACGCCGTGAAATTGTTCGAAAAGGTGTTCGCAAAATAGTGTACCTTGGGACACACTCTGTAAGTTAATGAGGAAATCCACTTGAGAACCCAACAATATTGTGCAAATATTTTGTTTGTTTGGGTTTTTATCAAAATGTATATGATCCTGTAAGTTAAAGCTTCAACGGGTGGTTAGGTGCTATGCACCAAAAGCAAATAATCCTTTGTTTTTCTAATTGGAATCATAAGTGCACTAGCGCAGTCACATTACATTCGTTAAATAATGTCTATTTTCCGGATGGGGAATCAGCGCACTTGTTTGGCTATTAGCATCAGCCAACATCTGTTTGTCAACCATGAATATGTCGCAAAAAAGTTTTAGCATTTGTTACAATCTGTAACAACTGCCCAACCGAAATCCATTACAGAACCCAAATAACACAAAACAATTCAAACAAATCTAAGTGGCATACTGAGTGGAACCCTACATGCAAACGTGAATGAATTCATGCGAGATCTTTTAAGGCAGACAGCAGAGCAGAAGGGCCGAATAATTTGCACAAACATGAACTCTACACATGATTTCTATAAATGAATCCAGCCAGATAAAGCAATTTGGACTTTAATAAATCTGTGTGCATGATTATCCTGACCCTTTATATTTGCGCCTTCTCACAGTGAAACTGAAGAATGTTCATTCCGACTAGCCACACATTTTATCAACAATGTGTGAATGTAACCAGGAACTGATGGAACAAAAAATAATGGCGCGGATCGGAATATTAGCGAGCTGGTTTGGCTGTACGCAAGCGTGTATCAGTATCGTAGTCACGCAAGATAAGTTTTAAATGAAGTTTTGTTCCTAAAAATCTTGTTTTTCGGTCCTCAAGCAACTACATTTTTACAAGCTTGCAAAGAAGGCGTTGTGTGCCTGGCAGAAGGGCGTCTGCGCGAATGGCGTATCACCAAAATCTTTCCATCAAAAGGGCGTAAAGCAGAAAACTTCCTTCGTTTTAATGAAATTTGAAACTTATCAGAGGAAACACAAGTTGCTTCAAAAGGTATGATTCATGCGTGTGACAAATTTAAAATCCATACTATTTTGAATAATTATGCCTGACAGATAATGGATAGTACGCATGAGGGAAGTTTCAACGCAATTTTCTTAAAAGTATAAATAATCTTAACAAGTGATTATTCAGCGTTACAACGGTCACATGCCCTACTGCCGGGCATTCGACAAAATGGCAACATCAAACCGAATACAACTCTCCAAATTCCGAAGAGTGCAAATTCAGTCCATTCGAGTGAAGATTCACTCCCACAGTCTGAAACTAGGGACTAGACGTTTTAGAGTGAAATGTCTTTAATCGTAAAGATCGAGTTTTCACTCGTGCTTCAACTGAAGTGGTTTTCAGACTATTTCAATCAAAAATGAGAGGGATTTTCACTCTAAAATGTCTAGTCCCCAATTTCATTCTTTGGAATATAGATAGAACGCTCTTTGTTCGGAAAATAACTGTGTCAGCTACAATTATCAGAATATAGATCCGACGCTGATTCAAACGCTATGTGCAAAAAGGCAACAATTGTTTGTTTGCGCAGGGATAGATTATTGTTTCAAAGACTCACCGAGTCAATCCCGTTCTTGTAGTTCTTGCAATCAGTTCTCTCTCGGGTTTTTGTCTGAAGGTGAAGATGAGTTTCGGCCGTTGTGAGGAGTGAAGTGGCCACTGCTGTCTTAAATATTACCATTGATTTCCTGATCAGTGACTTAATGGCTTGGCCCGGTTTGTGATTGGCCCCTGCGCGCTGTCAATCTCAAATCACGGAATTGCTTCGTATTAATGAGACGGAAGATAATGCTGTTGCCGTTGAGGCTATATACTCACGATCAAACCGTGGACCACCGACACTGAAATAGCCGCATCTTATTGGTGGACTGAGCGCTATGCCGGTGACACATCCAAAACACGTGATATGTGATTGACACAAACAACATGTCGATCACAGACCACTTGCTTGTGATCACAGATTTGTTGGATGACTAACTCTGATTGGTGGATTAAAACATGACGTACAGCGGCCGTGATTTATGCGGATGTTCGTTGCACTTGGTGCTATTGAATTGCATGCATATAGACGAACCCGTGTACGTGATCACTGTACACTCGCGAGGCCCCTTCAATGGAAAAAGAAATATGCACGATTTTGTACAAAGCAACTGCCCCGTGATGGAATAGCGGAACAATATGCATTAATACGGAACAATTCACTTCAATATTTCACTATGCCTCATATATTTCGCCAACCCTCTTTGAATTGGTGGGGGTGTGACAACAAGTTTGTCAACAGTTGTGCTAAAAGATGTAATTTTTCTTCACGAAAGAATCCCTTTGCAATTCCAAACACCGGGGTGGGGGAGGCAGACTGGGAGGGGGGGGGGCTTCACAACATCTTCACACAGACGCACGATTGGACACACAATTTTGCTTGCAGGACAACGATTTAGCCGACCAAAACTATGGTGTCACGACCCCCACACCCCTCTAGCGACGCCCGTGAAATTACCACCTTAACGGTGGAACTATGTAAAGTGTCAATTCCGACTTCTGTTGCTCAAGTTTTGCATTCAGCAATGCTTGAATGCAATTTGATGAGGTACCCACAAGTGGCGCAACTGAACTACAACAGTGACACGATTTACAACGAAGTGCAAAATGTATTGGGTTTGTAAAGGAAGTTTGACATGTCCGCATTTCCGGAATAGGTCTCCACAAGTTATGACCAACTTCCGCATATCAGTTCACCAGGGATTGGTTTAATAGATTACACAGGCTTGTAATAATCTGGATTTCTTGACCGCCGTGACTCACCAGCTAATATGTTAAAATCAAAACAATGATTGGTTCATATTTTTCGCAGCTTTTTTAATTCGTGTCCAGCAGTACAGAGAAATGATCGTCGGGACAACGTCAGGGCGCAACGTGACGACAGCTGGGGATGCACTTCTGCATTAAATTTCCCATAGACACAAGTGTAAAATGCCCATACTTCAAAATTCTTTAAAAATTAAACCTCAGAACTCTCACAGGTACTTCAGCTGCACAGAAAAATGAAGATCAACAGGTCATTTTTCATTTTTTCTTTTCATTTTTAGTGGGTTGACCATTGCCTTTTGAGAGATTTTCTTCCAAAGAAGAGAACCCTATTGCCCCCAAAGCAGAAAAGTAGGTATCTTGAAAACTGGTCCCTCCACAACATGGGGAAACAGTGCCATTCCATTGTATTACTGCCACAGTCAATTGAGTGTGATAGGCCTTCTGATAAGGATTATGCACAATTACAAACCGCAGCGCTAGGGGTTTTGTGTAGAATGATTAGAGGACCACTTTTTTTGTTGCAATGTGTCACTAATATAAACACTACTCACCACGAGCCGACTTCTGTCCATTAGCAATGTAAACACAATAATTGCAAGCTCAAAAACTCAAGAAAAAATACATTGCATTGAAATGACATTGCATACATGATATTTGAAATATGAACCTTGAACATTGACAGAAACCGTGAAAGAAGAAACTTGTTATTTAAGGAAGTGCAGTGTAAGCCTCTGACACTCCGTCTTATCATCATCAATTGCTTCCAAAAGAGGGCGCGCTGCATAAACACTGCTCACCGCGCGCCGACTTCTGTCCATTCGCGATGTAAACACAGTTATTGTAAGCAAATACCCACTTGTATGAGTGGTCCAGGCGGCTAAGTCTCGTCATTATTTAAGGCACACACACTCGTTCAAGAGCAAATTATAAATGATCACTTAAAGTTTAGATTTTACTGTGCTTTTGTTTATGTTACTCTTACCAGATACTAGTTTGTCTTAAGTGAACACTCAATGATGAGACTTTAAGATGCTGTATGGTCAGAATGTTACATTTAATTGCATAATTGAAAGGGACAACCCCATATTGTTATACTTCCACTTAGTACAAATTGGCGAATAGATACATAAGAAAAATATTAATGTAACTTTGTTCCTAGTTCAAGTCGGATAAAGTGTTTTGGTTTTTTTTGCATAATTTGCAAATTCAAACGATTGAAATTCGTGTACAAAACCAATGAGAGCTGTTGCTAAAAAAGTTAAGTACAAACAAAGAAATGAGGATCAGAGACAATTGGGGGTCAACGATTGCCGGTGTTTACAAAGGTGTGTGTGTGAGGGGGTGGGGAGACGGGTTTATCCGATGGCCCGTTGGCTTCCCCCGGTACAAAAAAAAAGGCGTGTGGGCGGGTGATATCCACGGCCCCACCCCCCTGATTTAAGGCCCGGTCGACGACGGCAACGGGTGTGTAGCTTAGTCCGCGGATGAGAACGGCGGCATGGGATCTAACGTAATGATGATAGACGGTTGGGACTATGGAATGTCCTGTTAGGTGTTCAGGGTCACAGTCAAGGCCGGAGTCTAACAGTGAACTAAAGCAAACGGAAATGTGTCTTGCCAGTCTGGCTTAGTGCTGGAGTACTCGAGCTGAGTTTTGCATAATATTGCAACTAGCAGGTTTGATTCAGTCTTTGAAAATTGCGGCCTGATATTTTTCACTTGTTCTCAAAAAAAATGGGCGTGGGCAGAATGGGAGGGAAGGGAGATAAATCAGAGGGAAGGGAGAAGGGGGAGGCGCACATCACTTACATCGGCATTGACTGCGGAGTAGTTTCAGTCGTTGCGGAACGTTACTGGACGTGGGGGCGCACAGTTCAAGCGTCTCTTAAACGAGGTATCCAAAATTGGGTGGGAAAAAAATCAAAACGTAGGTGGGGAGATGAACCCTCTCCCACCCCCACTTCCGCCAACTATGAAAGTAATTGTCCAGCTGTTTATATTGAACGGATTGCCGACAAGACCACTTTGCAACTCGGGCGATTCACAATGCATTGCGCCACCAAGAGTTTGCCAAGGAAAGTTACTTTTTCCTAGTGCATTGTGGGAGATGGTCGACTAATTCGCAGCGTGGGCAATTGAAATTGTAAGTATTTCAGGTCTTTTGCAGGCGTACGATTCGAGGATCTGTTTGGCCTTTTCTTTATTTTTTATCAGTACGGTGTTGATGTAAGGTGGCAGAACGCTATGCCCCATCTATAACTGTTTACCTCAAGTTGTCTATTGACACTCATTCAAATGGGCCATGTATTGTCGACCGTAAACTTGAACAATTGACTCTCCATTATGGGCAAACTCTTGGTGGCGCACTTCATTGTGAATCACCCGAATCAAATGAGCTGGGTGTCTCACCCCTCTCCTACCCCCACTGAAGCGAACCCCCTGCCCCTGAGAGCTAGTTGGTCAGACAGGTCCGTAAGCTGAGCTTAGCTTAGCTTTTAAATGTGTCAACCACCCCGCGATAAGCTCTGTGAACGTCCCCTCCCCTAAATCAAACTAAATCCCACCCACGTTAAATCCCAACGCTTCTACCCATATCTTTACCATTAACCATAGTCCAGCCTACCCCCTGCAACCCACGCCAACCCATATTCGCTCCCCCCCCCCACTCAACCCGACCCACCTCGTCCCCCACCCACCCTTAATAACCCATCCACCTTCATTCCCACTCATCCTCAAACCCCATCCACCATCAAGCCAATCCCCGCCAGACCTTAACCCCATTCTGCCCTGCAAGGAATAGAAACAAATATCGAAACGCACAAACTCCGACTCTGTTTGCAATAATCTGTTTACTATCACAGCTATAAGATAACTCTAACAAAGATTAAACATGAGTACTTGTAAGAAAGTTGTTAACTAAAGCAGATTTTGAATGGTATCGTTTCATGACATCATCAAACGATTCAAGTATAGGTGTTGGAAAATTGCCTTCAAAAATAGTGTGTTATGAAAGTGTTTGGAACCACTAAGTGTGAATAGATCTCTTCTCTCTTTGTAACTTTTTTCTCTGTACTTTCCTTTGTAGCTCGCACCTTGAGCACCTCGAATGGCCTTGAATGGACCTGTGATGGGCTATGCCAACAAAAAATTGTATTAAAACGTAAGCAACTATGTTTGAGTCAAATAAACAACAATTACAAAAGAACTACTTAAAATATGCCAAGTAAAAATAAATAAGGAATAATTAATTGAATTATGAAATTTGAAATATTATATGGGTCATGTGGTGCAATTCAAAAAGCATGCTTTGAAAAAAATAATAATTGGTATTTGGGTGTGTCTCCGCCCATCTCATGAAAAGCCCTTGTTACAACCCCTTAACCGGAAACACACCTTTTTCAATCAGTAGAAGTTTGGATGAGAGACGTTTTATTGGGAAATCAGTATTGAGTCTGAGGACATGTTTCACAGGACAAATGCTGGCATTGTGAGCATGAATGAGTCCAGAGGGCAAGATATTACTACAAAACGTAGACAGCTATAAAGAGAACGTATGCAATCCGCAGCGATACGCACACCGATCTGTGCACTGTCAGCGCATTTTAACGTGTAACCAAAACGATTGAACTCGTAAATGCAAACAACCTTTACACATTACCGTTACATTGATATCTTTATTTATTTAAACGTTGACCTTTTAAGCTGATCGTCAGATGCCTGGTCAGATGTTTAATCAATTATATGTACAGAATTAAACAGTGACAAGAATGCATGTGTATAATACTGAAATATCAATGTATGTTTGACAGTATATGTAATATGTACCCTATCCACACGAGATACTAAATTTTCTAATGACTTTTTTTTTCTATGTCTACATTACATTCGAATATGCTAGTAGTTATATGTTCAGTATTAGTAAGTAGGTTTTTTTAAGAGCCCTATGTTTTTACACAATGCTACAGTATCGAAATATTCAACTATTATTACTTCGATAACATTGAAATAATTTGGATGCACACTTGCTCATTGGTTATTTGTTTCCGGTAAACGGAGGATCATAGGAGCGATTGAAACTTCGGCCATGCGTTTGATCGTGTATATTTTATGCGTGGTTACATGTTTGTCTACTCGGGGTAAAGGAGGAAGCCACTGAATGAGGTGTGGTGATAGGAGGAATGACTATTCGCCGTACCGTGTATAGTCAGATACACCGTGTCTGCTCGCTGCAGAACCAGCACCGCACTCGCAGATAATTGGTCACGTGAACTATCACCATTGCTATAGGTAGAGACCACCTTGTCGTTGTTTTTGACAAGATGAACAGTAAGACTAGTGCCGTACTTTTTGAGCACAGAAAACGTAAACACGTACGTTCCCGGCATATAACAGGTAAATGTACCTGTCTCGAGATCAAAGCTGGTACCCGGCAGAAGGGTCTCGGTCTCCTGGAAGGGCAAACGGGTATCGTGACTCGTTGAGGAAGCCGAAGGGCTCGTCCTCACCACGGTGAATGCCACCCGCTGGTTGGAGTCGTCTGGTGTCTCCCCTGGCTCACCCTTTTGACCTTTGACACCAGTCATCCCGGTTGTTCCAACTAAACCTGGTATACCTCTCGGACCTATCTTGCCAGGCAGACCAATCCCATCGTCACCCTTCGACCCAGTGTTCCCAGGTGCTCCCCGCTCTCCCAAAGGGCCAATCGGTCCGCTCTCCCCTTGCTGACCTGCATCGCCCTTTGGCCCCGGTTCACCATAAGGCCCCATCGGTCCTGCTGGTCCAGGCAGACCTGGTATGCCGGGTATGGCAGCAGGTCCCTGGCAGCACTGCTGACACACCTGAGACGCAGGACCATTACCGTCCGAGGGAACCGGCCCAGTAACGGAAGCTCGGAGCGTAACAGAGTTACCCAGAAGAAAGGCGACTGAAATAATGTTTAACCCCAAAATCTTCATGCTGCACAGAAAAAAATAAATGAAAAAAAAAGATGAAAGAGAACGGGGTAAAAAGAGTTAAGAAATAGGTAAAAGTAAAGACAAATGTTCAGTAATCTTTTCTTTTAAATTACTGAATAAGTCAAAAAGTAATGAATTTTTGCGGTAATATGAAAAACCGTGCACAGCTATGGAGATTTGAGAAATCATTATTCAGATAATGTGTTCGCCGTGATATATAAGTGGCGATTCAGTGGACACGGAATTAAACCTTGAACAAGCGTAGTTTGAATCGGTTGCCAAGGTAACCCGTTGAATATATTTTGTTATTATTTTGCCTGCCGATGAAAGTTAGAAAGGTCACCAAAGTCCATGCCGATCAAGCGAAACTTTCCGTAGCTTTTTATTTTTTTTTTTGGGGGGGGGGTGTGGGTGGTTTCAATATTAACCATAAATTAAACATCACCACACCCACCTCTATGGTTCGTTCTTGAAGATCAGGTCCAAGAAGAGATCACAAGGAGTTCAGTGTAGGCTAAAAAAAACATACCAACGAAGACCGGTTACGTGTACACTTTAGTAAGGAATCAATAAAATTGTATTATCAATTAATACAGGGTCGGAGTCATAAGGAGCGAAACCCAAATGCCGGGACCATTGTTGTAGTGAAGTTGTGTATGTAGCGCCCCAGAGTCTTGGATATGAAAGCCTAATTAATAAGGTTTATTTTAGTGGAGGAATCGTTCAAATCACATACGTACTTTATTTTAAGTACCGTTTTAAAGTTCTGTCCACGGATCACAAGAAGGTAAGTGTTCTTTCAGCAAGACGAAAACAAATCACATACAGAAATGTGTGAATTGTTTTCGTTTTGCGGAAGGAAGGCACACACCTTTTTTGTGACTCGTGGACAGAACTTTAAAACGGTAATTGTGTTTAAAATTCCGTAGCTTGCAAAGTACATAAGTGATTTTGAATTATTCTTGTACTAACAAAATGGCTTATGAATTGGGCTTTCATGATCATATCCTATATTTTTAAAGTGCTACATGCAGAACTTCAATTAAACAATAGTCCCAACATTTGGGTTTCGCTTTTTTTGACTTACCCTGTATATGACATAGCGAGATTCATTTCCATGTTGATGAATAGTCACTTTGAATGTCAATTTGAAAAACTTGGCCGGAAATACCTAATTTTTGTAATTGAAATAAAGAGCTGTGCTCACCTTCAGAAAGTTATGATTTACAAAGAATATCGTAAAACTCATACAAAGTTATATGGTAGGTGTAGGGGAGGGGATCCCAAAATGTCTCTCTTTTATTTTTTCATGGAGTTAAGGTTTCTGTCATAATTTTACCAAAATAAATGCATAGAAACTAGTCTTCTAACGAATCATCGCTCTTTTCTGATGCTTGACTGGGTAAATGCCACAGTTTCAACAGACACTCACCTGGAAATAACGGTCTTGAATCTATCACGAGAGAAATCCCCAACACTCGAGCAGATTGCTGGATGACAAATATACCAACAAAATAAATGTAAGTTTAATCCGATCGAAGATAACTGCTGGGTAGGCAATATTTGAATTTCACAAGTAAAACACACTCTGTCGCGCAAAGTGTGATTTGGATTGACTATACCGATCGGAATGCGTTCTCCAACGATCCTGCCTGGACTTGTTTAACCCTAAAAGGGCTGGGTTATTTTGACCATCTCTCAGCCGGAGGGGAGGGGGGGATTCCGCCACTAAGATCTCGGCCATCGAGTGACCAAAAATGTTGAAGCTCGGTACATGCATAGAGCAACTCATCATAAACATACCCAAGAAATTTTATGACTATACTCTCTAAATTCCAAAGATTGAAAATTCACTCCATTCGAGTGCAGATTCAATCCCACCAACTGCAACCACAAAAGTTCAAACTGTTATACAAAGCAATGCAAAAGAATCTAAGTGGCATGCTGAGTGGGACCGTTCATGCAAACATGACTGAATTCATGCGAGAGCTTGTGCTTCAAACATATCAGGAGGGCCGAATAATTTTACCAACATCAACTCTACACATGATTTCTACAAGTGAATCCAGCCAGATAAAGCAATTTGGACTTGAATAAATCTGTGTGCATGATTATCCTGACCCTTTATAGTTGCGCCTTCTAACAGTGAAACTAAAGAATGTTCATTCCAATTAGCCACACATTTATCAAAGATGTTTGAATGTAACTAGGAAATGTTGGAACCAAAATTAATGGCGCGGATCGGAATATTAGCGAGCTGGTTTGGCTGTACGCAAGCGTGATTCAGTATCGTAGTCACGCAAGATTAGTTTTGAATGAAGTTTTGTTCCTAAAAATCTTGTTTTTTGGTCCTCAAGCAACTATATTTTATAAGCTTGCAGAGAAGGCGTTGTGTGTCTGGCAGAATGGCGTATATGCGAAAGCCGTATCACCAAAATGTTTCCACCAAAAGGGAGTAAAGCAGAAAACTTCCTTCGTTTTAATGATATTTGAAACTTTTCAGAGGAAACACAAGTTGCTTCAAAAGGTAGTATTTATCCCTGTGACAAATTTAAAATTCATACTATTTAGAATAGTTATGCCTGACAGATAATGGATAGTACGCATGTGGGAAGTTTCAACGCAATTTTCTTAAAAGTATTAATAATCTTAACAAGTGATTAATCAGCGTTAGAACGGTCACTGCCCTACTACCGGGCATTCGACAAAATGGCAACAGCAAACCGAATACAACTCTCTAAATTCCGAAGAGTGAAAATTCACTCCATTCGATTGAAGATTCACTTCCACAGTCGAAAACTAGGGACTAGACGTTTTAGAGTGAAATTTCTTTCATCGTAAAGATCGAGTTTTCACTCGAGCTTCGACTGAAGTGGTTCTTTTTTTTCCAGACTATTTCAATCGAAAATGAGAGGGATTTTTACTCTAAAACTTCTAGTCCCTAATTTCACTCTTTGGAATACAGATAGAACGCTCGTTGTTCGAAAAATAATTGTGTCAGCAACAATTATCCGAATCTAGATCTGACGCTGATTCAAACGCTATGTGCAAATAGGCAACAATTGTTTGTTCGCGCAGGGATAGATTATTGTTTCAAAGACTCACCGAGTAAATCTCATTCTTGTCGTTCTTGCAATCAGTTCTCTCTCGGGTTTTCGTCTGAAGGTGAAGATGAGTTTCGGTCGTTGTGAGGAGTGAAGTGGCCACTGCTGTCTTAAATATTACCATTGATTTCCTGATCAGTGACTTAATGGCTTGGCCCGGTTTGTGATTGGCCCCTGCGCGCTGTCAATCTCAAATCACTTAATCGCTTCGTATTAATGAGACTCAAGATAATGCTGTTGCCGTTGAGGCTATTATACTCACGATCAAAACGTGGACCACCGACACTGAAATAGCCGCATCTTATTGGTGGACTGAGCGCTATGTCGGTGACACATCCAAAACACGTGACATGTGATTGACACACACAACATGTCAATCACAGACCACTTGCTTGTGATCACCGATTTGTTGGGTGACTAACTCTGTTTGGTGGATTGAAACATGACGTATACCGGCCGTGATTTATGCGGATGTTCGTTGCACTTGGTGCTATTGAATTGCATGCATATAGACGAACCCGTGCACGTGATCACTGTACACTCGCGAGGCCCCTTCATTGGAAAAAGAAATATGCACAATGTTGTACAAAGCAACTGCCCCGTGATGGAATAGCTGAACAATAGCTAGCATAATGCTTTCGCCATTGACAGGGGCCGTCGTGATTGAAGTGATAGTGCCCGGATGAGTCTATACATTTGAACAGTATTATCGTACCGCAGTTATAAGATCTGATTTTGGGAGGAAAACATCACAAGCAAGCATTAATACGGAACAATTCACTTCAATATTTCACTATGCCTCATATATTTCGCCAACCCTCGTTGAACTGGTGGGGGGTGTGACAACAAGTTTGTCAACAGTTGTGCTAAAAGATGTAATTTTTCTTCACGAACGAATCCCTTTGCAATTCCAAACAGCGGAGGGGGGGGGGGGACTGGGACGGGAAGGGGGGGGGGGGGGCTTCACAACATCTTCACACAGACGCACGTTCGATTGGACACACAATGTTGCTTGCAGGACAACGATTTAGCCGACCACAACTATGGTGTCACGCCCCCACACTTATCTAGCGACGCCCTTGAAATTACCACCTTAACGGTGAAACTATGTAAAGTGTCAATTCCGACTTCTCATACTAAAGTTTTGCATTCAGCACTGCTTGAATGTAACTTGATGAGGTACCCACAAATAGCGCAACTGAACTACTACACTGACACGATTTACAGCAAAGTGCGAATTGCATTGGGTTTGTGGAGGAAGTTTGACATGTCCGCATTTCCGGAATAGGTCTCTACAAGATATTTACCAACTTCCGCATGACAATCCACCGGGGATTGGTTTGATAAATTACACCAGCATGTTATATTCTGGATTTCTTGACCGCCGTGACTTACCAGCTAATATGTTAAAATTAAAACCATGATAGGTTCATATTATTCGCAGCTCAATTTTATTCTTGTCAAGCAGTACAGAGAAATGAGCGTCGTGACGACGACAGAGGGCGCAACGTGACGACAGCTCGGGATACACTTCTGTATTAAAATTTCCATAGACACTTGTGCGAAATGCCCGTACTTCAAAATTCTTTTAAAAATACTCAGAACTCTCACAGGTATATAAGCTGCACCGAAAAAGGAAGATCAACATATCGTCTTTAATTTTATTTTCATTTTTGGTGGGTTGACTGTTGAATTTTTGAAAAAAAATTCCCCGGAGAAGACGACCCATGTTGTTCCCAAAGCAAAAAAAGTAGCCATCTAGAAAAATGGTCCCTCCACAACACGGGGGGGGGGGGGAAAGGGCATTTTCGAGCCCGATTGCATCCAACAAGCTCAGAATTCTTTAATATAGAATATTTGAGGGTATAACTTTGAGGGATTTAGGCCTGTTAACCGGTGTGCACCCATCGACGCGACGGTACAACGACAGGTCTCTGAGTAGACACTTAATTGGTACATTGTACTTCCATTGCCCTCTGTGCACGAGGACAATCAGGCTTATTTTGAACACTATACTTGTCTCCTCAAGACTTTGCTGTCAATCTAAAGGTGTGTGTTACAGTTACGACACCCCCAACCCTCCCCGTTCAGCCGCTGACTAATGTTAAGATAGTCATAAAATGTTGTAAAAAATAACAAATGGAAAGCGTAATTTCCTAAACGTATTCGAAAATTGCATCAGGATGTAGGATGTATTTCCTCGGGTGCTGCCCCGGGATCTCGCAGCCAGACATGAATTCGACGCGCCCTCGCACACCCCCTCTTGATATCTCTCCCCACCCCCTGCCCGTTTACAGATCGATACGCCCCTAACTACCTGGCGGGATTTTTTTTTCATAAATATCTCCAAACATCTTACCCTTTATTAGCCCTGATACAGGGGCGCTACATACAAGTCCAGGGCCAGAAATCCCAACTAGTTTTAAGGGTAAATGAGCAAATGGACAATGGAAACTTTTACAGTCCACTCGGCTTCGCCTCGTGACATGGAAAAGTTCAGATTTTACCTGGCGATAATACCTCCCCTTTCACTCTGAGCCACTCAATATTTGTATATTATAACACACCTCTTGCTGGTTCTTCATCCTGGTTGGCTGAAACACGATCACGTGTGATTCACAAATATAGGCTAGTGCATGACATTTGTGTCAGCGTGAACTAGACGCGTGTCAAAACGTCGCGCGCGCGTCATTTCCGGAGATACTCGAAATTTGTGACTGGTTGCCCTCTAAAAAACTCAAACTCAACAACTGAATCTAGAGTAACTAAAATCGTTCATTTAATTGTTGAATTGCTCATAATTGAATTGCTTATGAGTTAATTGTTGAATTGAAACAGTTGAATTATAAAACTCTGAAAAGTGAATGTCTATGTCCCCTCGGGCCTGTGAGTGACCAAGAGAGGATCCTATTTCCCTCAACCCTCGGCCTCGGGAAATATAGGACCCTCTTCTGGTCACTCACGGTCCCTCGGGGCGCATAGACGTGCAGTAGTGACCTATTGCCAGTGTATATGTGTATACTATTACACTTCCAATATCTTTGTTTATGAACTTTTAAAAGATCACACAAAGAGAAAAGTAATGTCGCGAGACTTTCCCACTGTAAAACGAACAACCCAATTGAACACAGAGAGGGCGCATGACTTTGATAAAGTCATTTCCCAAATCTCGGTCAAGTATCGAGCTGATGTTTCTGCCCGCGATACACAATTTTGAAACCTTATATATCGTTTTAAAAAGCGTTGCACTTTGAAACATGATGCATGCGCTCCATTGCATAGATCAATTTTAGGGCCCAATTTCATCTGAATTTTACAGAATACGAGCTCGCGCCTCTTTCCCCGCTTGCACCCATCAAGTTCATGGCCCACAAAATGGTATAATACTGTATAATTTGAGGGCATTTCAAATCACGATTTCACCGGTGTAGGCAATTTCGGGCATATTTACTGGCCTGCATGTATAGGTACAGTTCTAATTAACCTCCTTAGCCATTATGAGGGGTCGCTTTTAGAAGGAGACAGGACCTGATACGGTCCGACTCTAGATGCAGCTGACTGTTGACATTTTGCCGACAGTAAGCCGGTGTTTTGCCGACAATAACCTGGTGGCAGGCAAGAGCGCCATAGTCTGGCGCCATCCCATTCAACAGTTAACATTATTATTATTATTAATTGGTTTATTATTATGTCTTTCGCCGCCAGCAGCGGAATTGTAAAGAACATTTACAATGTTTAATCATTAAAAACAAAACTTTACTTTACAAGAGCAGTGAAAGACAAAAATATTGAAAAACATGAAATGTAAAAAAACATGAAATGGAGAGGGTGGGAAGGGGAGAGGATGACAGGGGAGGAGGTAAGACAAGGAATATGAACAAACATAGAATTACATCATTTCAAGACCAACGACTAGATAAACATGGAATTAAATATAATCATCACAAGACTACACATAAAAAGATGTGCATTACATTACATACAAATGGATGAGAGAGAATGATAAAAGGTTTATGGGTAAAAAAGTTTCTAGGCTTAAAAAATTGCTTTACACAAACAAAAAAAAGACAAAGGAATACATAACTGTCATAAAACATCAAACTCACAATAGGACAAAAATTAAGCTATGTGGGGAGTTAAGGGAGGAGGGTGTGGGCGGGGAGGGATAACACAAATTCCAAGGATTAAAACAGATTATTATTCCAATAAGACGTTTAGATATGGATGTCAATAATAAAAAAAGTGATTAATTATGAGGAGGCACTTAAAAAAAAATTGTTCACTTGTTTTTAGAGTTCCATAGCCTAAGGTACGTAGAAGGTAAGCTGGGAAGGGGAGAGGATGAGAGGGGAGCTAGTGGTATATGAACAAACATAGAATTACATCATTCCAAGACCAACGACTGGATAAACATGGAATTAAATATAATCATCACAAGACTACACATAAAAAAATTTGCTTTACATTACATACAAATGGATGAGAGAGAATTGATAAAAGGTTAATGGTTAAAAAGTTTCTAGGCTTAAAAAGTTCACAATACGACAAAACAGCTATGTGGGAAGTTAAGGGAGGAGGGTATGGGCGGGGAGGGATAACACAAATTCCCAGGATTAAAACGGATTATTATTCCAATAAAACGATTAGACATGGATGTCAATAATAAAAAAGAAGTGATTAACTTAATGAAATACCTTTAGGGAACTCGACAAAAATGGGCAACTCGTGAGTAAAGCCCATCACAGCTTTCCCTCATTCAGCCTGACTCTCTCATCATCTTCTTGAAACTTATCAATCAATCATGAACGCATCCGCCTTTTAACTAGTCTGAGTATCACCCCTTCTCCACGCAGCCCATCTCCGGTAGAACGTCTGATATATCTAAGCATGCATGACGTCATTTCATTCCGATATCAGGACTATGACTGTGATTGGTCAATTTCGATGCCACGTTTTTGTAATACAACAACCTGTAAAAAAAAAAATGCTCCTCATCGTGGGCGTGATGTTGACGCACGCGGGGCGCTCGCATAAAAGGCGCCCGCTGATCGGTCAGTCTCTCTCGAGGTCATACGCAGTTTATAGTTGCATATTTAATCGCCAAAACTGTTCACATACCATAGACTATGGTCGGCTATACCGGGGCCAGGGTCTATTACATATATCTTCCTTTAAACTCAGGCCCAGATTAAGTGTTTCGTAGGCCATAGGCACCAGTGTTCCGAAGAATGCAGATGGAAGGGGAAAGGGAGAGGGAATAAGAACATAGTGGAGAATGTAAATAATAAACACCGCTGCTCAAAACTCCGCATAGCTAAAATTAAGTTCTGCAAGGCGAAAGATTGTACATTCTGTAATGTCGACACAAGCTGACGTGCGAAGTCGCTTCATATTAGGGCGTTGACCAAGGTGACCGTACGGTTATGGCAAAAATCTGTCGGATTTATCAAAAATCTTCCAAATTCCCCCAAATTACTCGAAATACACTATAAACACTTAAAATCACGCGCAGATGTTGTAGTATTGCCTTAATTAATCTACCAAAAAATTCCGTTCAAATTTTCTGTCAAACTCGTTTTTTAACAAAAGAATCTGTCAAAGTTAGCGGAAAATCGGCTAAAACGGTCACCGTGGCGTTGGCAGCTACAACTGTGCGAAATTCAAGCACGTGCTCGCTCGCAGGCAGTATCGAATTAAGCTGATCCTTATTAGTGATTACTCAAAATGACGAGGGTATACTTCGATAGAGAGTCAAGCTATAATTTTGATATTTGTGCCACAGAGCATCTGCAATCCAAAAATTTCCCGGGGCTCTTAAGTGTCCCAAGACCCCACAACTTCAGGGCTTCGCGCTCGCATATCAAACATTCCACTATATAGGATTTAACGACCCCCCCCCCCCCCCCTCCCTGCAGTCTGGAAATAGGGAACATGCCTGAACAAGGTATGGGCGAAGATACTGAACATGTACATGCAGTTTTGCGACAATGAAATAAAAACGTTATAGCTGGATTGAATTTTGTATTTTCAAGCAATTTCTCAAATTAATTTCGAACGATTACAGTACAATTGCAAGCTCTCAATATAACAAATTAATCATTCTTGCAGTATTGTCCTCCGATAGAAAAGAAAGAAAATAAAACAAAAAGTTATGTGGCGATGGCCAAGTCTTCAGGAGTCGGACTTATGACCCTAACTCAATGAGCCCCTTACCGACTTCCAATATAGAACTCTTCCGGGACTCGGTACCCGGCCCACCACACCTCCTTCCCTGTCCATCCATGTAACTCGAAAGTCAGGCACCATAAAGGGAGGAAACGAGGTGGCACCCTAAGCCTTGCTGCCGAGTCAGCAAAAGAACCCCGTACCTATACGCAGACGCCAACCTGGACTTCGCAGACAGTCCCAACTTGTGAGTCAGCTTACCGACCGACCGAGCTAACTTCTGTTGGTGAATGACGAAGGGGAATTAATACTCTTAAGTGACAGAACCGCGGGCATCCAAAACCAAAAATGACAACAATCAGGCTCGAACCCCTAACCCTGGGTCCGCTGTCAGACAGCTTAACAACTAGGCTGTTTCACTTGGTGATTTTCTCTTTGCGTTTAAAACATAATCCTTATTTCCGCAGTGGGAGAGTTACTTTGTGTTTCAAAGCTGCACGAAATCAGCATCGCGCTATACACATGAATGCTGTTACGTAACTCTTTTCTTATCATTCTTACGTACCGAGCAGTTAACTATTCAGAGTCACTACGAGCAATTAACTTTACCAAGCTCGTCCTTATTCTGTCTTATTGTTTCGCGTCGCGCTACTTTCGACCGGCAATGATATATCGCGCTGATTGAGTGAAATTCTAGCAAGTTTCCCTTACCTCATTATATTTATATCAAACTAATGACCCGTAAATAAATATTTACGAAGGAATTGTGTTTGTTTGATTCTAATTCAGCTCTCTTAAAAAATCATCTTTTCTTGTACTTACGCTATTAAGTATTTAGGGAATGATGCATTATAACACAATGTCATATTAATGTCAGCCGGTGGCATGATTAGATTCGTGAACACGCGAGTGCAATGACGACCAGTGGCGTAAATCTGTGCCGGCGAGTGTGTGTGTGTGTGTGGGGGGGGGGGGGGGGGGGGTTGACCAAAGCCCGGTCTTGGACATCCCAAAAGCTTCTCAAAAATGGGGGTGGTACATACATATGTATCTTGATCAGTACTAATTAAACGGCGTGGGGTTTGAATAAAAAAAATTCTAGGCGCACTGTGGTGCGATCTGAGGTAATTTCTGACGACTGCCAAAGTTTTACCACAAGATCATCATTTAAACGTCTTTTTCGAGTTTGGAGTCATTAAATCAGCTGTTCTGAGCTAAAGATTCAAATGTAGGCTACATTTTTTTCATTCAGGGAAGAAAATCGTGGTGTACGACATGTTCCCCCGTTCCTTATAGCCTTTAGTCAAGTCCCACGCGCTTACCCGGACACGTGACGCACCCCGGATGCTTACACGTAAACAGACTAGCACGAGCGGCGAAGCCGCGATGGCCTTTACCATCTCGTGGAAAACGCTTATGTTTTTCTTTACATTTGGCTACCGATTTGGTAGACATGCATAATGCATTACCCGCTGTGAATTGACCAATGAAAATGCGGAATTACTAACGTAAATCAGGCGTCGTCTGGCACCAGACAGCAGGCGTAGCCTCCCCCCCCCCTCAAGTTTTCGTAGGCCCCCAAATTTTTCGTAGGTCCTAGGCACAGTACCTAAACCCCATCAACCCTCAAAATAGAAGCCCACCTGACACCAACTATGATCACTCCTGGATCCTAAACCAAATTTGGAGGCGAGGGGGATCGGAGTGGTTATTAGTGGATCTGACCTTCGGCAAGCTGGCCGTTGCAATTTTAAAACTCTGAAAAGTGAATGTCTATGCCCCCTCGGGCCTGTGAGTGACCAGAAGAGGGTCCTATTTCCCTCAACCCTCGGCCTCGGGAAATATAGGACCCTCTTCTGGTCACTCACGGTCCCTCGGGGCGCATAGACGTGCAGTAGTGACCTATTGCCAGTCTATGTGTGTATACTATTACACTTCCAATATCTTTGTTTATGAACTTTTAAAAGATCACACAAAGAGAAATGTAATGTCGCGAGACTTTCCCACTGTAAAACGAACAACCCAATTGAACACAGAGAGGGCGCATGACTTTGATCAAGTCATTTCCCAAATCTCGGTCAAGTATCGAGCTGATGTTTCTGCCCGCGATACACAATTTTGAAACCTTATATAACCGTTTTAAAAAGCGTTGCACTTTGAAACATGATGCATGCGCTCCATTGCAAAATAGATCAATTTTAGGGCCCAATTTCATCTGAATTTTACAGAATACGAGCTCGCGCCTCTTTCCCCGCTTGCTCCCATCAAGTTCATGGCCCACAAAATAGTATAATACTGGATAATTTGAGGGCATTTGAAATCACGATTTCACTGGTGTAGGCAATTTTGGGCATATCTACTGGCCTGCATGTATAGGTACAGTTCTAATTAACCTCCTTAGCCAATATGAGGGGTTGCTTTCAGAAGGAGACAGGACCCGATACGGTCCGACTCTAGATGCAGCTGACGGTTGACATTTTGCCGACAGTAAGCCGGTGTTTTGCCGACAATAACCTGGTGGCAGGCAAGAGCGCCATAAGCGCTGTCACATGCACACCACACCTTCTCCACCTCTCTTGCACTATCGCCAAGCCGAGATTGACAGGGACTCCATGGGCCTTATTCACAAGTCGGCCATATTGAATTGAAAGTTAGGTAAAATCTTAATGTTTGGAACTTGCTAAGAGAAATGAAAGCAAGTTCATTTATAATAAATTTCAGTTTGCTTTAATGAATAATTTATAATTTATAATTTAACATCCCCTAATGTTTAAAGCCATATTGAACAAAAAAAAATGACCGTAAAATAAGGCTGCATTGTGCCTGCATAAATAGTCTGGCGCCATCCCATTTAACAGTTAACAATTATATAATGAAGTACCCTTAGGGAACTCGACAAAAATGGGCAACTCGTGAGTAAGCCCCATCACAGCTTTCCCCTCATTCAGCCTGCTTCTCTTCATCATCTTCTTGAAACTCATCAATCAATCATGAACGCATCCGCCTTTTAACTAGTCTGAGTGTCACTCGTTCTCCACGCAGCCTATCTCCGGTAGAACGTCTTATACATCTAAGCATGCGTGACGTCATTTCATTCCGAAATTAGGACTTAGTCTGGTTCCCAGACAAAAAGATTCTGACTATTTCTGATAAATCTTAGGTCCAGTAGCCTCCGGTAATACATTGTTTTACAATTTATGTCACGTGACTAAAACGGAAGGAATTCCTCCTTTTTCCGAAAATGTCCGAAGTTTGCCGAATTCATTTCGTCGACAATCGGATAGTGCCCGAGTATTTCCAAGTACAATATAGGTTTTATTAACTGCTAATTGCTTATTAAAAACTTTAAAAATAGTTCATAATTAATATCCATTGCTTTCATTTAGAAAACTTGAAATTCAACGACGATTTTGTACTCGGATCGTATACGAGGGCGAACTTTTTGCTGCGTCATGTACTAGTTTGGATTTGACGACCGTTACTGGCATTTTCCAAAACTCGGCGTGGTCTCCATTCGGCTCCGCCTGCTAACAGTGCTATTTGGGTGTCTAACTTTGAAGATTCCAGGTGAAAATAAGTGAATGGTTTCTTACAGAATTATAAAACTGTATATCATAACTGCATGATATATGAAGCAAGTGATTTTTTTTTTTTAATTTAATTTAAAAACGAAGCCGAGCTTTGAAAAAAGGTTGTCGATGTCGTCATGTTTATTTTTAGCCACGGAGGCTGCCTGACCTTCAATTTAGACGTGTTGACGTCGGGGAAAATTGTCAGGTCGGGGAACCAGACTAATCAGGACTAAGACTGTGATTGGTCAATTTCGATGCCACGTTTTTGTAATACAACCACCTGTAAAAAAAAAAATGCTCCTCATCGTGGGCGTGATGTTGACGCACGCCTCTCTCGAAGTCATACGCAGTTTATAGTTGCATAATTAATCGCCAACACTGTTCGCATAATCATAGACCATGGTCGGCTATACCGGGACCATGGTCTATTACATAGACTACCTTTAAACCAAGGCCCAGATTAAGTGTTTCGTAGGCCCTAGGCACCAGTGTTCCGAAGAATGCAGATGGAAGGGGAAATGAAGAGGGAATAAAAACAAAGTGGAGAATGTAAATAATAAACAACGCTGCTCAAAACTCCGCATAGCTAAAATTAAGTTCTGCATGGCAAAGGATTGTACATTCTGTCATGTCGGCACAAGCTGCCGCGCGAAGTCGCTTCATATAAGGGCGTTGACCAGGGTGACCGTACGGTTATGGCAAAATTCTGCTAACTGCACTTCAAAAATCTGTCAGATTTATCAAAGATCTGCCAAATTCCCCAGAAAAACTCGAAATACACTATAAACATTTAAAATCACACGCAGATGTTGTAGTATTGCCTTAATTAATCCACCAAAATATTCCGTTCAAATTTTCTGTCAAACTCGTTTTTTAACAAAAGCATCTGTCAAAGTTAGCCGAAAATCGGCTAAAACGGTCACAATGGCGTTGACAGCTACAGCTGTGCAAAACTCAAGCACGTGCTCGCTCGCAGGCAGTTACGAATTAAGCTGATTCTTATTAGTGACGACTCAAAATAACGAGGGCATATTTTGATAGAGAGTCAAGCTACAATTTTGATATTTGCGCCACAGAGCATCTGCAATCCAAAAATTTCCCAGGGCTCTTAAGTGTCCCAAGACCCCACAACTTTAGGGCTTCGCGCTCGCATATCAAACATTCCACTATATAGGATTTAAAGACCCCCCCCCCCCCCCCTCCCTGCAGTCTGGGATAAGGGAACAGGCCTAAACAAGGTATGCGCAAAGATACTGAACATGTACATGCAGTTTTGCGACATTATAGCTGGATTGAATTTTGTATTTTTGAGCAATTTCAAAAATTAAATTCGAACGACTACAGTACAATTGCAATCTCTCAATATAACAAATTGATCATTCTTGCAATATTGTCCTCCGATAGAAAAGAAAGAAAATAAAACAAAAAGTTATGTGGCGATGGCCAAGTCTTCAGGAGTCGGACTTATGACCCTAACTCAATGAGCCCCTTACCGACTTCCAATATAGAACTCTTCCGGGACTCGGTATCCGGCCCACCACACCTCCTTCCCTGTCCATCCATGTAACTCGAAAGTCAGGCACCATAAAGGGAGGAAACGAGGTGGCACCCTAAGCCTTGCTGCCGAGTCAGCAAAAGGACCCCGTACCTATACGCAGATGCCAACCTGGACTTCGCAGACAGTCCCAACTTGTGAGTCAGCTTACCTACCGACCGACCGAGCTAACTTCTGTTGATAAATGACGACGGGGAATACTCTTAAGTGACAGAACCGCGGGCATCCAAAACCAAAAAATGACACCAAGCGGGTTCGAACCCCGAACCCTGGGTGCGCTGTCAGACAGCTTAACAACTAGGCTGCTTCACTAGGTGCTTTTCTCTTTGCGTTTAAAACATAATCCTTATTTCTGCAGTGGGAGAGTTACTTTGTGTTTCATAGCTGCACGAAAGATACATCAGCATCGCGCTATATGAATGCTGTTACATAACTCTTTTCTTATCATTCTTATGTACCGAGCAGTTGACTATTCAGAGTCACTACGAGCAATTAACCTTACCAAGCTCGCCCTTATTCTGTCGTATTGTTTCGCGTCGCGCTATTTTCCAGGCGCGGTTCTAGGGGGGGGGGGGGAGGGGGGGGGGGGGCTAGAGGGGCTTTAGCCCCCCCCCCAATTTTTTTTGTCTAGCCCCCCCCCAAAAAAAATCTCTTAAAAGAAATTGCATTAGCAACAAGAAGGATTGTGATGTACATGATTGTAATGTACATGTACATGCGAACGGTCTCCCCCTAAAGAAATAGTCGTGACAAGGGTGCATTTGTAGTTAATATAGTGTGAATGATTTTAGGATTTTATTGGCGCTCCCCATTTAAAATATGGCATGAGCCCCCCCCCCCCTCTAAAAACAATGTATCTTTAAACGATTAATGTACACATGATGAACAAAAAAAAGTTCACTTAAAAGAATTCCAATTTAAAATGATGGAACTCCAAAATGCAGATATTGAATGGTCTAATGGCAACTGGAGTAATGACAGTTTGATTAATGATAATAATACTGATACCCCCTGATTAATGGTTGCATATAAAAATGACAAATAAAATAATGAACATAAAAACGTACAAATAATTATCAGTTGTTTAGAAGTTTAAAAGCCACTGGGATGAAAGAGAACTTTCTTCTGTTGGTTTTACATGGAGGGCATCTTAGTCGGCGTCCTGATGGAAGAAACTCAAACATGGTTTTCAACAACTAAAATGTCCATTCTTTAAAAAAAAATCGTTAAAAAAACACTCAGAACTCTCACAGGTATTTCAGCTGCACAGAAAAATGAAGATCAACATGTCATTTCTCATTTTTTTCTTTTCATTTTAAGTGAGTTGGCCATTGAGAGATTTTCATCCAAAGAAGACCACCCTATTGTCCCCAAAGCAGAAAAGTAGACATCTCTAAAACTGGTCCCTCCACAACCTGGGGAAATAGTGCCAATGCCGAAGTCAATTGAGTGTGACACGCCTTCTGATAAGGATTGTGCACAATTACAAACCGCAGCGCTTGGGGTTTTGTGTAGAATGATTAGAGGGCCACTTTTTTTGCTGCAATGTGTCAGCAATATAAACACTACTCACTGCGAGCCGACTTCTGTCCATTTGCAATGTAAACACAGTTATTGTAAGCTCAAAAACTCAAGAAAAAAACACATTGCATTTAAATGACATTGCATACAATTTTTTCCAAAGCATGAATCATGAAAATTTACAGAAACCGTGAAAGAAGAACTTGTTATAATTTTAAGGAATGGCAGCGTAAGACCCGGACACTCCGTCTTATTATCATCAATTGCTTCCAAAAGAGGGCGCACTGCATGAACACTGTTCACCGCGCGCCGACTTCTGTCCATTTGCGATGTAAACCCATGAAGTGTCAGCAAATACCCACTTGTTTGAGTTGTCCAGTCAGCTGTCTGGTCATTATGTATTGGAGGGCAGGGAGATTAATCAGAGGGAAGGGAGAAGGGGGAGGCGCACATCACTCACATCGGCATTGACTGCGGAGTACATGTAGTTTCAGTCGTTGCGGAACGTTACTGGACGTGGGGCGCACAGTTCAAGCGTCTCTTTAGCGAGGTATCCAAAAGTGGGTGGGGAAAAAAAAAAACTTCAAAACGTGGGTGGGGAAATAAACCCTCTCCAACCCCCACTGCCGCCGACTGTGAAAGTAATTTTCCAGCTGTTTATACTGAAGGATTGCCGACAAGACCACTTTGCAACTCGGGCGATTCACAATGCAGTGCGCCACCAAGAGTTTGCCACGGAGAGTTATTTTGTCCCAGTGCATTGTGCGAGATGGTCGACAAATTCGCAGCGCGGGCATTGAACTAAATTGTTCGTTTTTCAGGTCTGCACTTTCGTAGGCGTACGATTCGAGGATCTGTTTTCCCTTTTTTTGTCTTTTTATCAATATGGTGTTTTGTAAGGCGGCAAAGCGCTATTCCCCAATCTATAACATATTAGCTCAAGTTGTCTATTGACACTCATTCAAAAGGGCCATGTTTTGTCGACCGTAAGCTTGAACAATTTGGACTCTCCTTGTCAAACTCTTGGTGGTGCACTGCATTGTGAATCACCCGAATCAAATGAGCCTCACCCCCCTCCCATCCCCCACTGAAGCGAAACCCCTGCCCCTGAGAGCTAGTTGGTCAGACAGGTCCGTAAGCTGGGCTTAGCTGAGCTTGAAGTGAAGAGTCGCACTTTCGTACCCATTGTCAACAACCCCACGATAATCCCTATGAACGTCCCCGCCCCTAAATCAAACTCAGTCCCACCCACCTTAAATCCCAACCCCTCTGCCCATATCTATACCCTAAACCATAGTCCAGCCTACCCCCTGCAACCCACGCCAACCCTTTATTTGTTCACCAACTCAACCTGACCCACTTCGTCTCCCATCCACCCTTAATAACCCATCCACCTTCAATCCCACACATCCTCAAATCCCATCCACCATCAAGCCAATTTCCGCCAGACCTTAACCCCAGCCTTAAAATTCAAATTGTTTTCTCCTGAGCTGCAAGAAAATAGAAACAAATATCCAAGCACACAAACGTCTACTCTGTTTTCAATAATTTGTTTACTATCGCAGCTATAACGATAAATCTTACAAAGATTAATTATGAGTACTTGTATGATAGTTGTTAACTAGAGCAGATTTTGGATGACATCGTTTCATGACATCATCAAACGATAAGTATTGGGAAATTAATTGCCTTAGTTATGAAAGTGTTTGGAATCACTAAGTGTGAATAGATCTCTTCTCTCTGTGTAACTTTTTTCTCTATACTTCCCTTTGTAGCTCGCACCTTGAGCACCTCGAATGACCTTGAGTGGACTTGTGATGGGCTATGCTCATAAACATTGTATTAAATCGTTAGCAACTAGGTTTTACAAGAATTAAACTCAAGTGATTTACAATTACAAAAGATCTACTTAAAATACTATACAAAAGATCTACTTAAAATATGCCAAGTAAAAAAATAAGGAAAAAATTGATTGAATTATGAAATTTGAAATATTCTGGGTCATGTGAGGCAATTCAAAATGCGCACTTTGAAAAAAAAATATAATAATTGGTATTTGGGCGTGTCTCCGCCCATCTTATAAAAAGCCTTCAACCCCTTATCCGGAAACACACCTTTTCAATTAATAGAAGTTAGGAAGAGAGACATTTTATTGGGAAATCAGTATTGAGTCCGAGGACATGTGTTCACAGGACAAATGCTGGCATTGTGAGCATGCGTGAATCCAGAGGGCAAGATATTACCACAAAACGTAGACAGCTATAAAGAGAACGTATGCAATCCGCAGCGATGCGCACACCGATCCGTGCACTGTCAGCGCACATATTCCAACATTTGTATCCTTGTGGAGACATTTCTTTGTTCCCGTGTGGTAAAGTGTTCAATTTTGAAAATGAATTTTCAAAATGCTCTTATTTTAACCAGAATAAGTTTCCCGGGCTGAAATTTGGAATTAATATCCCTTTTCTAAAACTCTTCCATTTGCGACAAATAAACCCACCTTGGAAATTCCTAGTTTTTGAGTAAAACCCATATATCTTTTTCGTGAAAACCTTGTGGAGACCTATTCATCTATAGAAATTGCCCTGTGGAGACCTTTACAATGTTTTGTTCCCTATTGTGTGTGAGTCTCCACAAGGCTACGAATTTGTGGTCATCTTAACGTGCAACCAAAACGATTGTACTCGTAAATGTACATAGCGTAATACCCGTTACCGTTACATTTATATGTTTATTTAACTAAACTTTGACCTTTTAAGCTGATCGTCGGATGCCCGGTAAGATTTTTAATCAATTGTATGTACAGATAAAACAGTGACAAGAATGTATGTGTATAATAATGAAATATCAATGTACGCTTGACAGTCAATGTAATATTTGCCCTATCCACACAAGATATTAATTTTTCTAATGACAATTTTTCTATTTCAACATCAGGGGCCATTCAAGATGTTCAATGTTTTTAAATTTTGATTATTTTTCCAAATTGTGGGTGGGTCAAGGTAAATAATTGAAAATCCAAATTCACTGTTCACTTAGAAAAAAAAGAGCAAAAACAAAACTAGATCTTCTGACTTGCCCGTGCTACGCACGAGCGTTCTGATTCACGTTTTTTTTTTCCAACGTCGTCCCCATTTACAAATAATGACCTCTGTAGATTATAAATAGCGCCTCCTAGCACTGCATGCATGTGACGCATAATGAACAAGTATTAATGCGGCATTCCCACGACGATAACAGTGGCCGCCATCATGGATGTATGCGAGACACCGGCAGATCCTCGCGAAATACCGGCAGATCCAGCACACATTTTTGTTCCCGTAATGGAACGGAGCACAAAACTAAACAGTTTTACTATCGTTTGGTATTATGGCCTGGAAATAGTTTTTTAGAAATGAATTTTGAATTCCCAAGCAGGTTTTTAAGGGGAAGCATTTAGTTTGGGTGGTTAGAGATTATCTCCATAGCCCCCAAAATAAAATGTCACCCCTTTTTAAACCTTTTTGAGTAGTTCAACATTTATTTTTAAAATGTAGTGGCAGGACGGAACTCTTTTCTTAAAACTTCACAACTGACGATGCACACCCATTTTTTAGCACTGGACTGCAACACACATACCTAATCCAACTATCAGCGATGAAGCACAATTTCTCAGGGCACCATGGCAACAGGGGGAGCAGCGCTTCATCTAGCCGTCACTGAACTGGACACACAATGTGCATGGACACATAATTTGCATACATGGATATGCATTGTGCATGGACACCTGTACATGTATCAGTATATTTGTATGCAAGTGCATGTAGGGCTACATGTTCATGTATATGATTTTTAATGACACATAATTTTTTTTAAATCGAAAATAGGGGTGGGTGGGTGGGTGGGTCAAAAACATTTGGAAAAAAAATCCCAATTTAAAAACATTGAACTTTTTGAATGGCCCCCAATAGGTATGATGAAACAAATAATTAAAGACGCATATAGACCTGCAGTGCTAATTAAGCACCAAAACCCCTTTGCGAATCTAATGCCGTTGAATGGATCTACGAATGCGCTAAACAGTACAAATGTTACATATGTTACAACAGTTACATATGCATGTAAACTAATTTCTGTTATATCGAAATTTCTATTTTACAATTACTTGGAGAGATTGAAAATTCGGCAATGCGTGTGATTCCCTGCATAATTGTATGCGTGGTTAATGTTAGTTTATTCGGGGTAAACAAGGAAGCCACTGAATGAGGTGTAGTGATGGGTGGATTCACTATGCGCTCTACCATATATAGTCAGATACACCGTGTCTGCTCGCTGCAGAACCAACACCGCGCTTCCAGACATTTGCTCATGGTGATTTGTATCATAGCTTAGGCCAGAGGCAACCCAGTCGTTATTTTTTCGAAGATGAATGTATGCAATGCCCTTGTCATAAAGTTTGCACATAGAAAACATGAACACGTAGGTGCCCGGCACAGTACAGGTAAATATGCCAGTCTCGAGATCGAAGCTGGTACCCGGCAAAAGCGCCTCGGTCTCCTGAAATGGTAAACGGGTGTCGTGACTCGTAGAGGTATCCGAAGGGCTCGTCCTAACCACGGTGAATGCCACCCGCTGGTTGGAGTCGTCTGGTGTCTCCCCTGGCTCACCCTTCTGACCTTTGAAACCAGTTTCCCCGGTTGTTCCAACTAAACCAGGGGGACCTCTCGGACCTATCTTTCCAGGTAGGCCAATCCCATCGTAACCTTTAGACCCATTGTTCCCCAGTGCTCCCCGCTCACCCATAGGGCCAATAGGGCCAATCTCACCCTTTTGACCTTGCTGACCTGCAACGCCCTTTGACCCCGGCTCACCGTGCGGCCCCATCGGTCCTGCTGGTCCAGGCAGACCTGGTATGCCGGGTATGGCAGCAGGTCCCTGGCAGCACTGCTGACATACCTGAGACGCAGGACCATCACCGTCCGAGGGAACTGGCTCAGTAACGGAAGCTCGAAGCTTGACAGAGTTACCTAGAAGGAGCGCAATTGAAAGAGCGGTTGTCACGCAAATCTTCATCTGTAAAGAAAAAAAAAACATAAAAAGGAAACACATAAATATGGAAACAAATGGGTCAAGCTTAGAGACAAACGTTGACGTCAGAGAAGCTGTCGAAATCACATCAGAGTAAGACTTTTGCAACCTTGTCGTCGTTTAAATAAAAACCAACAAATCATTACACATTTACCATGTGAAGTATGTGAAGATTTTATATCCTAAATCTTAAATCTGATCAAGTTCGACAAGCTTCTTTAAACTTCTCATTGAATGCAAATCATTGCTCGTAGACAACATTTGATGAATTGAAGACTTTGGTGTATAACGCCACATATTCTTTGACGAATCCGTCCTTTAACAGATTCGAGTGACGGATCTGCCTTTCTGAAATGAATGATTTCGTCGAGGTCTAAATTGAGAGTGTTATACCACAAAACCGCAATACCACGGGACGGCGAGGGGGTGGGGGGGGCATAGCACTAAGGGCCCGTGACCATTCAGCCCCGGTATGAAAAGGGTCCCCCGGTAAGTTCGTCCCCTCCCAAGAAGCCCTTGTGTACCATCCCAGCTACCGGCCTCGGAGCTGGTCCGGTTGCTAATCAGGAACTCCTCTATCCTGGGGTCTATTGTTTGCAAGCATTGACACATGTAATATATCCCAGAAGAAACCTGCTTGTGGTTTTCATCTTTCAGCGCAAAACAATAGAACACTTTCGTCGGCACAGATCAAAACCCCTGCCATGAGGTTTTGCGCACAATAGGCCGTAAATTACCAAGGCGTTTGAAAGGATTTTATCTTTAATCCGGTAAGTCTGCTATTGTTCTGCTCTGGACGTTCTCTGAAAGGCAATAAATTGATGCGCCTGACTGACTTCAAAACTTCTGGTCAGACAGGACCATGTACCGGACGAGACTGGGCTGAAGACCGGACTGGCTCTGGACCGGACGCGGTACCGAGGGGGCCTTTTCATACCAGGGCTGAATGGTCACGGTCCCTAAGGCAACCACAGAAAGGCGATGTAATACTTATCTAGGCTATTTTTAGTCAAAATGGTATTGGCCAAAATGTCTACATTGTGTTTAATTTATTTAAATACCTTCAGATTTGGAACAACCAGTGCATGGACCATTATCAATCAAACTAAACAAAACTTTGGCATTGACATTAACCGGAAGAGGACGTTGTATTAATTTCACTTTTTTTGTGGCAAAATCTACATTGTTTGTTCCTAAATGTGATTTTGTTTCTACCAAAAGTGGCACCCAATGAATTTTTATTGTGATTTTATCAATGTTTCTCATTTAATTTGTTCATGAGGGAACTATCGAAAAAGTACCCAGAAACTAACGAAATTGTAAAGAAAGGTGAAAATTAAATGCCGCGTTTTGCGCCAATGGAGGTCATATTGGATTCCCCGAATGCATTGTAGTCTGTCACGTGACCATGAGTATTTGTCTTAAGTGAATATTTAATAGGTTTAGGCAAAGAAATCATGGTTTTGACTGAAGCATTGCTTATTTCAAAGTATTGTGTTTAAAAATACCAAGTTTGATGATAACTGATATTTTAAATCGGTTGCCATATGGTAGCCACGCACATTCTACAGATATTCTGTTATACCACATCGATCCCCGGTAAAAGTTAGGAAAAGACTCCCAAATGTCATGCTGATGGCCAAAACATTCCAAAACTATTATAAGACATGGTCGTTTTCAGTTCAAACATTTTTGTAAGCAAATATTGGCAAAAAATGTCAGGCACGCTGCTATAATGGGTCAAGGGCAGGGGGATCCCTCTATTCTCTAAAGGTGAGTTTTAAATATTTTTGTTTTCAAACTTCGTTTTCTGTTCTAAACTAAAAGACATCAAATCAAATGTTAGAAAAAAAACAGAGCTCTATCGGCCTTAATGAGTAAAGTTGGGCGTTGTATACGACGCCATTCGGGGTATAAAGAAACGTGATGCCAATTGTCGTCAGTATTCATATTGCTATAGTTTAAAATCACATTGTTACAATTTCAATTTTGTATTGATGAAAAAACATCAGCAAAGCGCTTGGACAAATGATTTTTTTGTATAGTGTTTGAGCCCAGAAGATGGTGTCATTTCAGTGTCTTCAATCGCCTAAATATATACCCTAGGTTGATGTTGAATGGAATTAAATTTTTGCAGTCATTTTCAGTAACAGAAACTCACCTTGATGTAATGTTTTTGAAGTCTGTCACGAATGATATCCTCACCACTCGAGCAATGTGCAGGCTGAAAAATAATATCAACAGTCATTGAAAATTCGCTTAGGGATAACTTGGGGCTGTCGGGGCATGCAGGCAAAGCTGCACTTCACTTATAAAACAACGAGAAGATAAATTTATCTGATATTCTCTTTGGTGTAATGTAATTTTTTTGGGGGGAGGGGAGGGGGATTACTTAATGCATTCACCAATTGCCAAGACTGGATTTGCGCAGTAACATTCATACCTTCATTGAATAGTGATTTGTTTTTTTTTTCTGTTTTGTCTAAAAAAAAAAAGGAGACAAATATTATTATGTAACAAACTTTTTATTTGGAGTTTCTTTGGCGAATTTTAAGTACAAAACGTCAGCCGGAATTATCTGCATGAGATGTTATCGGCCTCAAAAAATTCAAATCACAATTTGTACACTAATTTTGTATTCAATATTTTAATGTGTTCGATGTCTCATTCAAAAGTGAAATACAAAAGGTAAATTTGGTGGAACTTGCAGAATAGGAGAGAACCGTTCACGCGATATAAAGAATGGTTATTAATTCAAACGTGTTTGAATTTGAATTCGTAGCGGTCACAGCGAGCATAACTATTCTGCAATTAAATGGGAAACTGTTCTTATACCAGGAAAGTATTGGCGCACATATTACAGGTAAACTACGGTAGTCAAGTTATAGCCGTCAGAAGAAAACTGTTATATTCCGGATTTAAAATCAGCGCACTGGTTTTAACTATTAACACCAGTTACCATCTGTTTCACAACAAAGTGAGTCTCAGAATATCTGAAGGATTTGTGAAAATCTGTTCCAACTGTAAAACTAGAAGAAAATCAAAGTATCAAGACACAAACAAATATGGCTATTTCGAGCCATGTGAATCTAAGTGGCATGCTGAGAGGAACCCTGCATGCAGATATGTCTGAATTCACCCGTTCCTGATACCAAGGAACCCAAGTAAATCATAGTTGATGGGGTACTCCAAGTGGATAGCAGCTATCTAAAATTTCAATATGGCCGCAATTTTGGATCTAATTTGCATATTAAATTTGTACTTGGATGTGGTATTTGAAGTCAATTTTGTTAGCAAAATCATGTAGCCATGGCAGGACCAGGGTTGTTGTGGTGATGTGATGCAGTTGCATTTCCAAAGGGTCTATAGCACGTAGACTGAGAGCTGGATAGGCTCTCATCAAAATTTCGGGAACAAATCCCCTGATTGTCTTAAAGCATAGTATCACCGACCCTGAGCACATAATGGCCAGTCTTAAGTTTCTCTAGATCAGACAAAGGCCAATTGGCGCCATGCCAAATGTGGTCAATTTTGCATTTAATCAAAATGTTGAGTACAAGAACAACACCAGTATCATTTGATAGCTTGGAACTTGTAGATTATTGAAATATAACTTAAGAGCGATTTTAGATCAGACTAATTAACTTAAGAGCGGCCCGAAAAGCGCAGGGGTTGACGTGGCCGTCACCCCCTCTTTCCCTTTTCGATGAGACTGTTGCAACGCAACGGTAGAGGAGAAAATGAAATCAGTTTGTATTGATGCCTTGGCACTTGTGGAACATGAAAATATTACTTAAGAGTGTTTTTAAGTCAGACTAACTACCTTAAGACCGGCGGGAAAAGCCAGAAAGGGGCGGGGTCTCAACCCCCCTCCATGTACATTTTGGCTCCTATTGTCTCAAAGCATTTTTTAAATCCTGCCAAGTTTCTTTGACAGTTGTTCAGTTGTCTTGCGGTTATTTTGACACCAGGTTTATACAAATGTGACATACCTTCGTCACAAAATGTCCATTTTTTCAACACAGTTAGACCCAAAGGTTAACTTTTCCAATTAAAAAAATACATGCACACGAAAGCGCACATTAGAGTGCCGACTAACATATCAAATTGAAGCCGTGCAAATGTACTTCAAATTTGAAATGGGAATATGAAAAAAAAGTTAATGATGCCTTGGCACATGTGGAACATGAAAATACAACTTCAGAGTGATTTGGGGTTAGACTAATTAAATTAAGAGCGGCGTGAAGAACGCGGAGGGGGCGGGTCAGCAACCCCCCTCCATGTACATTTTGGTTTCTATCGTCACAATGCACTTATTCAATTCTGCCAAGTTTCTCTGACAGTTGTTATAAGGTCTTGCAGCTATTTTGACACCAAGTTGAAAATAGGGCTTAAAGTTGTTATGACATACATGAAATACACTTAAGATGTGAAACAAAAGAATATACTTTATTTCCTCTATTTTTCTAACTTATTTCTAGGCAGCGGCTAGACTAGTGTGGGAGAAAATAGTCTTGAGTCACAAATAGTAACATACACTTTGTGCACAATAAGTCGGGGTACCATACGAAATGTGTTTTCCACAGGCTCTGACTGGACTCAATCATATCTTTGTTTTAGGATTTACTAGTTTGGAATCGAGCGATTTCATCACTAAATAAGATTTTCTTTAAACATAATTATGTCAACATTCAGCAAACTTAAGTTAAAATCACGTGAGATCATTTGCAATGCTCGGACAAGTACCTAAAGAAACTTTGCAATATCGACAGTGAAGATAAGACTGGTTTCAATTTTTTTTTGAAATCGTTCGGATAACCTTAGCATAGGTTTGTTTATGGTATGCCGGCGGGAACACTCTTGTACGTACGTTAAGGGACGGAATTTCATTACGAGAATCAATATTTTGCGCATACATTTTCCTCAAAATGTACACAACTTCTTTCTGAGCTGAAACTTCAACAGTCTCCTCAAAATGTACGTATCTACTGAGCTGAAACTTAAACAGGTTTAATGAAATATTACAGGTGACAATATTACAGGTGGCATTCAAGTTAACAGTCGTTTCAAAAATAACTATTCAAAAGGGTGGGAAATTAGAACACCGGATTGGCTATTAGCATCGCCACCATCTGTTTCTCAACAAAGTATGTCCTTGAAAAAAATTCAGATTTACTGCACAATAATTTAGCCTTCATTTACATGCATTTAGTATTTTTTTTTTAGAGTTCCCTGAATGTATTTCATTAATTGTTAACTGTTGAATGGGATGGCGCCAGACTGTTTATGCAGGCATAATGCAGCCTTACTTTACTGCCAGTTTTTTTTAATCTGGCTTCCAACATTAAGGAACGCTAAATTACAAGTTTGAAATTATTCACTGAAGCATGATTAATTAGTAATTAACTTCATTTTATTTCTATACACAAGTTCCAGAAATCAAGATTTTACCTGACTTTCATTCCAATGTGGCCGACTCGTGAATAAGGCACCTACCATTATCAGTGTTTCAAAAACTCAACAGAATCTTAATAGTGGCATGTTGAGTGGAGCCTTTTACATGCATACATCACTAAACTCATCCCAGATCTTGTGTTTCGATTTTTTAAGGCTGAGAGCAGAGAATGCAGAAGTGCCGAAGAATGTTTACAAATTTATATAAACTCTACACATGATCAGAAAAGAAATAGAATAAAACTGTTTGCATGATCATCCGGTCCGTTCATATTTGCGCCTTCTAATGGTGAAACCAAAGAGCGTTTGTTTACGACTAGCCACACTGTTGTTAACAATGTTTGAATAAGCGCTTGTTTGGCTGTTAACATTCGTGTACAGTAGTCACGCAATATCAGTTTCAATTGAAGTTTTGTTCAGAGAAATCGTGTTGTTTCAGTCCTCAAGCAAGTACAGTTAGAGAAAGGGGAAATTTCAAGACGACTACCGCGCTCAGCAATAATCTTAAGAAAAGTCCCACGCTGATTGAAACAACACTATGTAGAAAAAAAAGGCAACTTTTTTGTTTCTGAAAAAGAAAAGAAAAAAACAATTATTAATTGTTTCAAACACTCACCAAGCAAATCTCGTTCTTGCAATCAGTTCGCTCGGGTTGTCATCTAAGGGTGAAGAGGAGCTGCGGTCTTGTGAGTAGTGAAGAGGCCTCTCGTGGCTTAAATATTGCCTTAGATTTCCCAAACAGTGACTGGCCCGGTTTGTGATTTGCCCCGCGGTCGCTGTCACTCAGACATCACCGACTCGCTTCATGTTAATGCGACGGAAGTGATGCCAATGTGGTTGATGCTATATACAGTCAGAATCAAAACTTGTGTCACCGACACTGAAATAGCCGCATCTTATTGGTGGATATGGATGTCGGTGACACGTACATCTAAAAACACACGATTCGTGATTGACACCTACAAATCACTCACTGGTGATCACCGACTTGTTGGGTGATTTACTTTGATTGGTGGATTGAAAATTGACGTACAATGGCCGTGATTCATTAAATGTGCAGTTGGCACTTCAGTACATTGAATTGAGTCGATTTATTTAGGATTGTATGAGGAATTAAATCGTAGTCAAGACGGCGGCCAAAGTATGATTTAACTTAATTCTGGGAGTACCTGCATGGGTGCATAATATGGATGCACTTAACTCAGATGAAACGTACTATTATACAACAGTGCATTTTGTTCAAGTCAGGATTTCAAATTAGAGAAGAGGCAGGGGGGGGAGGCAGTGAGGGGGAAGGGGGAAGCAGTGAGGTGGGGAGGGGGAAGCAGTGAGGTGGGAAGGGGGAGAAGGGGGAAGGGGAAAGGGGATGAAAGGGGGAAGGGGAAGGGGGGCTCATGTACCCCGTGTCTATAGTCGTGCCATGGGTAAGGTACTGCTATTTATTTTGGGGGATTTTAAAGACTAAGATACATTACATACAAGTTGGAAGAAAGTTAAGTGAACTCCGATGAACTTTGCTGTCAGCCTTGTATACTGTTTTAGCAGCCTTGTACTGTTGGACGTGCAGTTTTAGAATTGTGTAAAACCCAGTCCGAATTAACGTTCCCAGAAATGCAGGAATGTATGAAGTGCTATGATGGACCTACTAAGCACAATAAATTAGCTAAACTAATGACACAGTTCAACAATAGAACGCAAAATAAATTAAGATAAATATCCCTCCATATTAACAAGATAGGCATGTATTGCATGACCAGATTTCCTGTGTTTGTTATTTAATGACTTTCGCATAACGAGTCATCCTGAACTTTAGCCTTGGTGATATCCGGACAAATTAATCACACCAGAAGGTGTCAATCTGTTTGTTTAAGCATCTCGACATTTTAATAATCTCTTAAGCAATGGCGTAGCGCCGATATAAGTGTGGGGTGCGGTCGTTGAACGACCACAAGCCCCTCCCCCTCCCCTCCTCCCAAACCCGGTAAAAAAAGCCACTGATGTGTTTAGGGGCTTAACATTGATGGCCATGTTCCGAATCCAGAGACGAAGCCTAAGCTTACAAAACGCCCGAAGTCAAAGTAACGCCTAGTAAGGTGTTTCTCAAACTGCGGCTTCGTTCCGTTATCGGCTTCGGGCATGCGGTTTTTCCAATGGAGCTGCATTTGTATAATTATATGGAATGAAGCCGGGACTTGGAAAATCTCGCAAGTCACTTTCCTGGCGTGTGTATTACATAGTCTCCGATCAAAACGCCTTGCTGTTTAGCCACTCGGTCACATACCGGTGAGAGTCAGGTTGACCTTGTAAAAAGGCTACAGTTGGGTCATTATTTTGACCAGCAGAGTTAATTCCTAGTTATCATTTGGGGAACCGTCAACTTGGAGCTGGTGAAGAGCTGGGGATGCAGAAGATGTTGAGTGGAAATGGACGTTACGAAGCTATCGAGGGCATTGCTCTACAATATATATATACATGTTCTAGCAAACACGCGGGCGTTGATTGTTAATAATTGAACAAAAATGTTGATGAAAAACAAACAAATTGAAACTAAAACTCTTGTAATGCAAACATAAACAAAACAATTTGTTTATGGCTGTGAATATGAGAGGTGCAGATAATTAAATGTTAATATTCAATGACGAAAATATAGAATAATAAGGAAATAAATGTGTGCTTGAGAGGTGTTTAACACTATGTTTAAGACTGATTGGAGTCTGGAATGCTGATAATTACCCAAGGCGACGCAAAGGGCAATTATCAGCATTTCAGACGCCAACCAGTCTTAAACATGGTGTTTAATACCGACCTAGCACATATGTATTCCCATTCATCAATAACCTTTCGGTCAAAAAAATTGAAAACTTTTCGGTTCAAAAGTCAAACCTCGTTTTTCCACAGGCGGGCTCGTGTAGGCCTATGGCCTTTTCACTTAATTCTGTCCCGCACGAGGTGGGCCAGTTTGTCTGTCGATTCTACACCGGTGTCCTTTTGCAACACCCCGGTGTAAGATATTTTCGGTCTTCCTCGCCTCCTGTATCCGTGGGTTGGTTTCCAGAGAATGACTTTGTGTGCCTCCAGCTGCGAGTGCTGGTAGCAGTGGCCTGCTAACTGCATCCGACCGGCTGCGATTTTGTCTCCGACTCGTAGGAGTTAGAGTCCATGTTTCGCATCCATACAGTAGCAGTGATCGATGGCTGCTCGAAAAGTGTTTGAAATCGGAGTTGCTGTCTCCACCTGCCCGTAGCAAACTGGTTTTAAGGCGCAAGAAACCCGCCTTCAGACCTCAAGCCCTCATTTCTAAACGGAGATCGGCAGTGAAGCCGGGCAGTAGATGTTTGAATTAGCAGAGGCTATTTGAGACGTTGATCATAATTATGGGACATTTCATGGAAGAGGAGTGCACTAATCACGATTGCTAAACTGCTCTGCTACCCTGTCGCAAATTGTGAGTGTTCTCCTGGAAATATTTAGCAAATAACCTCCTTAGGGTACCCTCGTAAATAGGCTAAAGATCCATCCCCTGAGCTCATGAATAAAAGTTACACATTCAAATTATTCTATATTAGAGACTTTTGAGAGCCATGGAATTAGTGGATTGAAGACATATGACATTGCACCTCTGGTCTGGACTTTGGGCTTCCAATTCTGAGCATTGTGGGTGCAATTGGGTCCAAAAGTGGCGCTATTTAGCCACGTTGCGGATGGATTCTTTTTGTTTAATGGCTACTCTTCCAGTTTGGGAAATATAATTCGTTTGAGGGGGGGGGGGTTTCCTCTGGAGGGAAACTGCAGTGGAGGGAAACTAAAACTGATTATAGACAACCAAAACCGTTTGTTTTTATAGGGGACGTGAGCACGTCCCCCTCCCTTCTTCAACACCAACCTACCCTTAGCCCTTACCCTACCCCAACTTTCCCGAAACTGCTGTCCCAAATCTGAACAACCATCAATCTCCAACATCTCCCTTCATCTTAAACCCCAATCCACCCTCGACCCTCACCAACCCAAATTCAAACGAAATAAATCAAAACGTACGAAACATTCTAAAATAAATTATAATTGGAAGCGGAATCAAAAAGTTTCACTTTTCTGATTGGAATATCAATATTTTAATTGATGTCTGATTTTATAAACAAGGTAGAATTAAATGAATGACAATCAGTTCCCACATTGGCAAGTAAACCAGTGTTACAGGAGCTAGGCTATATAGGATTATTATGGTCTACAATATTGTCAAGTAACTTCCAGTACAAAATACTGTTATCTTGAACTCAATATAATCCTGTTTAATAGAATTCCATTTGACTTTATTTCATTTCAGTTGAGTTTCAGTAAAGTTCCTAACTGTCACTTAATTTCATTAATTTCTCTAAATTTCCCTAATTTTCCTAAATTTCCCCGAATTTCCTAAATTTCCCCGAACGCCAGGCTGGGCTGTGTTATGGCATCAGACTCGCCAACCCATCACACAAAATGTTTTATGGAGCAAGAAACCAAAGCTAGGATTAGACATACAACAGTCTCTATAAATTACAGACATGAAACAGTCACCGTGTACGACCATGTTTACAACGAAAGTTTACAACAGATCGAGAGGACAAATAATTCCTAAATTACTCTTTTTCCAATCAACACATGAACTCAAGATTTGCCCAATGATATCAGTGATAATGATGTGAGACCACGAGACACGAATCATGCGATAGATCTAAGAATAGTATCATCAAAAGCTGGGTTTTGGGACACAAACTAGTCTTCAATGTACTCACACATTGGCAGCTGATCCGAAAAGGACGGTTTCGCACATCACATTTCAAGATGGCAAAACACACGTAGATTAATGCGCCACACAACCCCTCTCTTGATACTATTAGTTCAATAAAAATGTCTCTAACAATTACAGGATACATTCTCACACATTAAAATAATTTTACAAACAAGTGAATTCGGGATTGATGCGTCCAAACTGTTGTAAATAATTACTTTTCCTCAAAGGAACTATTTACACTACATGTGGATGAATAGCGGTGACATGTCGCTACACGCTTTAAATAGAAATGATGGAATCACGGGCTCACCCGAAAACTACGGAGCCTCTCAAAAGACGCGGACCCCTACATTATTATATACGTTTTCCAAGTAGTTATATCCGATACATATGATATCAAGATAACTTCGTGTTTTAAACACTTTTCTAACAACCACTGATTGTATTGTAACTGACAAGCGTTACATTTTAATACGTGATAGTGTCACATTTTTCCAACAAATATGGCATAAAATCATATCCGAGTGTTTGAATTAAACTCTCAAAGTCAATTGGCCGGGGCAGGCGCGGTTCTAGAACCAATATTTTGGGGGGCTAGCAGGGTGGATCCAGAATTTTTTTCAGGGAGGCGTGCTGAAATGTAGACCGGTTATTTTCTCCAGACACTTACGCCTCCGAAAATCAATTGGGGGGGGGGGGGGGGGGGCTCATGCCATATTTTCAATGGGGAGCGCCAATAAAATCCTACAACCATTCACACTATATTAACTACAAATGCACCCTTTTCACGACTATTTCTTTAGGGGGAGACCGTGTACATCACATGTCACAATCCTTCTTTTTGCTAATGCAATTTTTTTTTTACGGAATTTATTTTGGGGGGGCTAGACATAATTTGGGGGGGGGGGGGGCTAAAGCCCCCCCTAGCCCCCCCGTAGAACCGCGCCTGCAATTGGGCCTAACTTTAATATAAAAATCATATACTAAAACGTGCGAATTCCCCATAACATTTGAGGCAAAACATAACGTGTACAGTGAAATCTCAATAAGTCAAACTCTGATTACTCAATACAACTGTTAAGTCAAACAAAGAATCCATTCCCTTCATAGTATAACAATAATATGCAACCCTGTTTAACTCAAAACTGTGCTGAAGTCAAATTTTGTTCCTGTTCCTTTGAGGTTTTACTTTTAGGACATAAGAATTAAGAATTATTAGAATAAGAATTTTTCTGAGTTCATTGTGCTGCAATTCAAATGCAACCTCGTTTTAAAAAGAACATTTTGAAGATTAATCAATGATTTGGGTGCGTGTCAACTATGTTTGTTTTTTTTCCCGGAAACACACCTTTTCAAGTGTTTTTGGAAATATTTTTGGAAAATCAATGTTTATTTGTCTGAAGACAAGCTTCTGATGACAATATGCTGGCATTGTTAGCACGGGTGGATCCAGAGGCCGTGATCCTATAACTTTATAACCAAAAAAATAAGCAATCCCACCGCTCCTGCACCGTCCGCATTGCTATATGCGTATTTATCGCATTGTGCTTCGTGACATTATTAAGTGTAATCAGTGTGGTTGTATTTTGACAAATTAATGTTCAAAAATTACATTGTAACGATTACATTTATTTGATGTTCTTTAACGTCTGTTGTCTTGATAAATCCCAGGGGTGATTTTGATGTTATTTATATCAAAACTACATATACACTTGTGTTGAGTTATAAACGCAGAGTAACTGGTAGACAAGCATGTCATTGGATATTGCCCAGTTTAGTTGTGAACAGATTTATATAGAAACAGAACAAGAGTCACAAAATTTAGCTTTTCTTCAAAAGAACCATTGGTATAAGAAAATGCACATTTTGGCCTGTCAAATCGTCATCGATGTCACGAAGAGCCACACATGTGGATTTTGAAGAAAAAGCGTTTTTGAAATAATCGTAAAAGAAGTTCCTCAATTTTATAACTTCCACAACAACTACTACTTTGAATTTAACACCAATATGCTGTATGAAAACATGCACATGTTTCTTGAACGGTAAACGTTTATGTAAACCCCGTAAACAGATTCAATATAAATAGTTAATTAGCCAACACCAATTAGTAAAGATGCGTGTCCCTTCGTAAACGAATATCCACGTTTCCTACATTTAGGCCCTTTCTGCACAACGTAATTTTCCACAGGCAAGAGGCGCGCGTATTACACGCACAACTGATAATGTTATAAAGAATGTGTGGCTCTTCGTCAAAACGAAAATCGCACTTGACCTGCTTTTCGCCTTTCCGTCCAAATGATATGTTTTGTACGCGTTCAAGGGGCACCTACGTCTGTGTCTCTACGTGATAACACAAAATGCACTAATTGAGATGCATGTCCTTTGCATCATTAATGTAATTAAGAATTTAATAATATTTTGCTTACAGAAGCATCTTAAAATGGTTTACGGTACGATGTTTTAAAGCGAAGTAGTGAAAAAAAACTCGAAATCGAAAAATTGTCATTTTTGACATGTGTGGCTCTTCGTAAAAACGGTGACGAAATTGCATGTATTTATGCGCACACATTACTTCCGGTTTGATGACGTCATCAGTAAAAAGTGCAAGCTGAATACTGATTTGGTTCGGGGAAGATACCTATGGATTCATAACGTGAAGAGAACTTCTAAAAATACAAAACATGACAATGAAAGAAGAAGAGTATGTATTAATAACATATAACTTCTGGTTAAATGACGTCACAGCATTTGGCAGCCGAAGCCAAATTAGTACCGCAAATCGTTATCGTGCTACGAACATAGTCATGGATACTGATCAAATAATGGATTGATATTAAAAAAAAGCTGAAACTAGATAATTTCAAATTCTTTCTACAACAACTTCCGGTCGGATTTTGAAACGTCGCAAAGTCAGTGGCAGTGGCCAAAAAACATATGGGGATGTTTTTATAAACTTTTGACCAGTGATAAAAAAAGTCTTTTACGTGCCTCTAGAGGGCGTCCTTTCTGAGGATGACGTCATCGTGGCGTTTTTTTGGTGTTTAGCATCCCTCATTAAACATTTCCATTATTTGATTTTAGTAAAACGCTTCCGTTTTCAAATTACATTCAATTCTCAATGCACTTCCGGTAACACCAACGGGAACATCGCACCAAGCGATTGAATGTTTTCGGGAATGAGAAATGTTTCCCAAGGCATCACCTTACATTCACAGGAAAAAAATTGAACAAGGTACACTATTCAGCATATCAGTTCAAAAAAATAACGATATAGTTAAAAACTATTTTGTCCACTTTTAACGGCCATTCCCGGCTGGAAGAGACACCGTGGCCGTCCCACATCATTTTGGTTGGAAACATTTCGGACGGTCTATGACTGATTGTGGAATGAGGCTGTAGGACGTGGGCACAGGAGATCGGCGAGACGGACCTATGCTGTCTATGTGGACGAGTGAGTGAGTGAATGACATCATGATGACGTCACCAAAACTTCCACTCCTTTTACAGTTGACCACGGTTCATGTTCGTACCAGGATTCATCCTCGTAGAAATTAGTCAGTTTTGTAGGCTTCTATGTGCATTTAATATTCAGATGACTTTGACCTTCCTGTTTCCCCGGAATTAGAGGTCATGCGACTTTGCATTTTGTAATCAAAATGTTTATCAAATATGATCACAAAGTGTGAACGTGAGTGTTCATTTTGTTCATGAGTTATAAAATGATTAAAAATAGTAATACATGTATTTTGAACAAAAATCGCTTGTAATTTGATAGCCAATGGCGACATCATGACGTCAGAGTAATATCACACGCCTGGAATCAGGTTTGAGGTTTGTTCTAAGTTTCACGTTAATGTTGTGTACAGTTAGGAAGCAAATTTGCAAAGAAATATCTTCATGGACAAAAGGACGAGGAAATCGATTGAAATTATCTGTAACCGCCAGTATCAATGTCCGTTTGACAGTCGTTATTATTATTAGGCATGTTCATAATTGTACTAAGATAGTATAAATGAAACATTCAAGATATTTTCATCAGAATGTTTTTATTCCACAGTGTATACAAAACCGTTGTCAACAAGTGTAAGCATTATTTTTAATGTCTATCACTAATATATCTATTGTATACAAGATGTGCGTGTGGGTAACGCAAAACAAAATAATCGCGGTTTATTTTTGAGACATTCAACAAGTATTTCTTTTGTGGTTATTGTTTCCGCAAAATGGAATTCGATTTTTAAGTATTCAGCAACACGTTGCTCATAGGCCTGTATATTTATGTGTTGTGATATTTTATTTATTCCGGGTAAAGGATGAAGCCACTAAACGAGGTGTCGTGATTGGCAGCCCCACCCACCCTACCACTCATGGTAAGATACACCGTGTCTCCTTGCTGCAGAACCAGCACCGCGCTCCCAGACATCGGCTGCCAGTGACCTCCAGTGCCATAGCCAGAGACAACCACGTCGTCGTTCTTCCGGAGCTGGACGTGCAGTGAGCTGCTGGAAGAATATTTGCTCATAGAAAACATGAACACGTAGGTGCCCGACACACTACATGTGAATGTGCCAGTCTCGAGATCGAAGCTGGTACCCGGCAGTAGCGTCGCGGTCTGCTGGAAGGGCAAACGGGTGTTAATGTTCGTAGACACATCTGAAACACTCGACCTCGTCACGGTGAATGCCACCCGCTGGTTGGTGTCGTCTGGTGTCTCCCCTGGCTCACCCTTTTGACCTTTGACGCCAGTATGACCGGTTGCTCCAACTGACCCTGGGGCACCCCTCGGACCTACCTTGCCGGGCAACCCTATCCCGTCGTCCCCAGGGTTCCCAGGTGCTCCCCGCTCACCCATAGGTCCAATAGGGCCAATCTCACCCTGCTGACCTGCATCGCCCTTTGACCCCGGCTGACCGTACGGCCCCATCGGTCCTACTGGCCCAGGCAAACCTGGTATGCCGGGTATTGCAGCAGGTCCCTGGCAGCATTGCTGACCCACCTGAGATGCAGAACCACCACCGTCCGAGGGAACCGGCCCAGTAACAGAAGCTCGGAGCTTGACAGAGTTACCCAGAAGGAGGGCGATTGACAGAATGGTGGCCACGCAGATCTTCATCTGTAAAGAAAAATAACAATGAAATACGTAAACATGAGAACAAATTAAATGCCGGTAAAATGATCTATGAGAGAAAAAATATTGAAGTCATGCAGACAAACTGGGGAATCACATCTAGGCCTAAGTAAGACTTATGAAAAGTTGCCCTCGTTTGAAAAAGAAATGAATAATTATGGATGTTAACACTTTGTATGCTTAGTCAAAACTGATCTAGTTTAAAAAGCTTCTATTCAACGTTCTCACTGAACGAAATTCATTTTCCTAAATGCAGGTGGTTTATTTTGTTTAATGTCTCATCCAAAAGTGAAATCGGAAATCAGCGCTGATCAGTTTTGCTATTAGCAGCAGCTGCCATCTGTTTTATAACAGATCGAGTCTTATAAAATTTGTTGAATTTGTAAATATCTGTTCCAATTGTAAAAGAAAACATAATTTCAAAATATCAAGCCATGGTTGTTTCGAATCTAGGGGGCATGCTGGGTGAAAACCTACATACAAAAATAAATTCATCCTCGATATTGAGCCCTACATGCAAATATTCACCCAAGAGCTTGTGCTTGAAACGTTTAAAGCAGACAGCGGAGCAAAAGGGCCATATAATATTTGCAAACATCATATCTATTCAGGATTTCTGCATTCCAGATAGAAAAAGCAGACAGCGGAGCAGAAGTGCCATATAATATTTGCAAACATCATATCTATTCAGGATTTCTACATTCCAGATAGATAAAGCAATTTGAACTTGAATAATACGTTGTGCATCATCATCATCCAATCATCAACTCTCTTATTATACATTGCTTATAAAAGTAGCCTAATAATAAAGCCGGAATTGCGCACTGTGAACAAGTCTTTGTACCAAGACGTTACTCTCTGCGTTTGTGTACGTGTGTAATTATACTACTAATGAACACTTTTGGAAAACAATTCTTTTCAATCAACAGAGGTCGCACTTCAATTCATTACAGAAGTGGAAGTACAGGATCGATCGCGCTAGAATCGATACTCGTTGAATAAATACGTTGAATAAACACAGTGAATAAGAATCGAATACATTGCAGAATCAATAACAGATTTGTATTGCGGGCCTATAGTGCAATATAATTTTTTGCGCGGAGAAAAAAAAATATTCCACAAAGGTCTTGGAACCAAGACTAACTGTGAACTAGCAAACTGACAAAGTTCAAAAGTGCAAAAGGTATATTGCGATCCGACTCATTCATAACACCAACAAGACAGCCATGTGTGAGTGGTCCAGATTTCCTGCATCCGTTCTGCCATGACCAACTTTGCATCCTTAATTGTTTAGAGTGATTGCTGAAAACATGTTTACATGTACATCACAACATATGTTTGTGTTTGAAAAGGAAGGTTTTTATTATTATTATTATTATTATTTATTCGACCAAAACAATACACAATGAACAAACACAGTATGAAAAACAAAAACTAAACAAAAATGTATGAAAGCTAAGAAGTACAAAATAAAACAAAATAAACACAAAATACGACACTGTATAAGTGTAAGTGTAGGGGCCAGAAAAACAACGCATAATATGAAAAATCCGAAGACAATAAATATAAAAAGACGATATGTGGGTCAGGGGTCACAAAAGTAAAGTCCATTACTATTACCCACAGGTATGTAACCCCGCACATATTAAGCAGACAAACGCAGACAAGAACAAAACAAGGTACAATAAAATAATGAAAATAATAAACAGCAACAAGAAAACTGACCCCTGTTACAAATTACACGCAAGCAAGATGACTAATGCCTTGAATCATTTAAAAGTCCCCACCAATTAAATGCAACAAGTATATGAATAAACTAATGAGGATAATGAAATCAGTTGTCTGAAAAAAATAATTGCCGAAGATTCCTAAGGAAAACAGGTAGAGTGTGGTTTGAATCAACAGAAAAAAAGGGTAGAATATACAGTGATGCTTGATTTGACGGGTCGGAATATACAGGGGCGAGTTTATCCCAAAACAATTTATTACATTGGAAATAATGACAGTGCGCAAATTTGAATCACCAGGAACCATAATAAATTTTAAACTATTCGCAAATTAGCAGAAATTTTGAAAGAAATGCAGTCAAACCTTAATAGCCATGTTTTGTCAATAAAAAGTACCGTGACTGTGAATCTGTATTGCGCTATTATTGCAACGAGATATCAAGCGAGTTTCTTTTAAAGAATTTACGATCGACGTTTTATATTATCATTCCACTAAAAAGGCCTACAGATGAACATAAACAAAACGATGAAGTCTCCCACCTCATCACAGCTCTATTGTGACGCTTTATTGCGGTAAATGCCAAGTAACAGACACTAACCTTCAAGAAATGTTCTTCAAACCTATTACGAAAAGAATCCTCAACACTCGAGCTGATTGCTGGCTGAAAAAATAGCAACAACAATGATTTACTAAAAATCCGCTCGGAGATAACTCCGGAGCAGGAGGCATAGCTGAATTTCACAAGTAAAACCCTCTCTGTCGGGGCGAACTGTGATTTGGAATGATTATTTCCAGTGAACTGTGCAACGGCCTGAATGGATTCACACAAAACTTTACAAAAAATGAGTTCTCACAAACAGGATTCTATTCTTTTTTTATCTTTAGAAAAAAAAAGAAGAAAAAAGTTTAATCAGTGCAAGATTATTTGCAAAAGCCCGGAAAAGTAACTACCGGTTTAAAAAAAACAATTTACAAAAAATAATTTCTCACAAATAGGATTCTATTTTTTTTTTTTATCTTTAGAAATAAGAAAAAAAAAAACAAGTTTAAACAGTGCAAGTGTATTTGCAAATGCCCGGAAAAGTAACTACCGGTTTAAAAAAACCATTATCATATTGCGGCCATCTTGAGTTTTTCCCTTTTAAATCAACTTAAGCAAAGCGAGGCTGGAAAAAAAATCGTCTGGTTCCTTCTTGCGCACAATTATTATCATTCGCTACTGTTATTGGATACAGGGAACATGACTTAAACGGTGGCAGCATGATAAAGGTCTATGACAGAAACTCAATTCTCAAAAGGAAGATATGACTGGCATCAAATACCCTGTGAAAATTGTATAAAAAAACCTTAACATGGAATGGGTTTTCAAAATAATGTCCCCGCGTGCACATTGTTTTTAATACGTGTGTTTGCAATGGAATCCTTTTCCAAGACTGAATTTCAGACCAATACATTGTGCATACATTTTGCTCATCGTGCAGGTTAGTTGTTATTCACCCTACTTCAGATTCTATGTAGTTTGGTTGCATCTAACAAAATAGTACTGAAGAAAATTGATCCTATTTTCCTCTAAAATTGCTTGAATTTGTAGTTGTATGAATCACAATGAGTTTACATTTTCTTCATTGTGAAGGGAATCGATCTCATCAAGGAAGTAGTGGCGGTAATAATTACAGGTGGACTACACAATCAAGTTACAGTCGTTAAAAAAAATGAATATTTTGGTATGAGAACCCAGGGTACTGGTTTGACTATTAGCGTCAGCCACCATCTGTCAGTCAACTGAATGTGCATTAAAATCTTAAGGATTTGTGAACATTTGTACAACCACTCAACCAAAAACATTCCAAATGTTAATCACATGTAAACATGACTGAATTCATGCGAGAGCTTGCGCTTTATTATTTTTAGGGAGTCAGTACAGCAGATATAAGGCCTGCATAAGCAATATGTAAAAACATCAACTGCATCAACTGATTTGTAGAAATGAATCCCAGCGAGAACTATAAAAGTAAAACAATTGTTTGTAAAACTCACCTAGCAAATCTCGTTCTTGTTGTTCTCACAGTTAGGTCTCTCTCTCGGCTTGTCTTCAGAGGCTGAAGAGGAGCTACGGTTGCCTGTGAGGGGAAAAGCGGGCGTTCGTGCCTTAAATATTACCATCGATTTCCTGAGCAGTGACTGAGGAAAATGGCCCGGTTTGTGATTGGTCCCTGTGCACTGTCAATCACACACCACTGACTCGCTTCATATTAATGAGACGGATGTTATAAGTTAATGTGGTCCAGGCTATATAGTCACTATAAAAACATGTATCACCGACACTGAAATAACTGCATCGTATTGGTGGATACCGTATGGATGTCGGTGACACATCTAAAACACGTGTTTTGCGATGGACACACACAACCTGTCAATCTCAGACTACTCACTTGTGGTCACCGACTTGTTGGGTGACAAACTTCAATTGGTGGATAGCGAAGTGACGTACATCGGCCGTGATTCATTCAATGAGCAGTTTGCACTTCAGTCTATTAAATTGTGAGGATATGTTATTAGGGATTTTATGTGGAATAAAATCTTCGTCAAGCCAGCGGCAATACTAAGGTTTAACTTCGCGGGGGGGGGGGGGCTGAGAACCTGGGATGTTTTTGTTCTTCATGTGGTGCATTTAATAAATTGAAATGAAAGGTATTATTACAACAGTGCATTTCCAATAAGGATTTCAAAATGGGTGGGGGGAGGGGGAGGGGGCACCGGCTTCCACTGGAGGAGGAGGGGAAGAACATGTTCCCGTGTCCCCCCTAGTTGTGCCCCTGAGTTAGGCTTTGCTATTTAATTGAGACTTGAAGAGAAAAAAAAAACTAAATACGAGTTGGAAGAAAGTTAAATGAACTTCGTTAAACTGTATACGCATCATATCCGGTCTGCATATCACTGCGGCCCTCTTACGGTGGAGGTGTGTTTTTGAGCTTGCGTATGTCTAAGTCCGAATAATCAGTCCCAAAAATGTAAGAATGTATGACCGGTGATGATGAACCTTAAAACCACCCATTCACGAGCTAAAATAATGACACAGTTCAACAATAGCATGTACAATATTTCAAGATAAATACCCCTCTCTCGATATAAACAAAAAAGGCATGTATGGTTTGACCAGATTTCCGGTGTTTGTTATTGTATGACTTCCGCAAAACGATTCGTTCTGATCTAAGTTTGGTGATATCCGGACAAATAAATCACACTAGAATGTGCAATTCTGTATATCCAACATTATCATTTGTAACAATCTCTCAGTAAGCAAAGCCTTGCGATGATGGGGGTCGGATGGGGAAGTTGAACGACCACACGCCCCCCCCCCCCCCCCCCCATCCCCAACCCGGTGGAAAAAAAGATAATGACGAAGCTACTGAACTAATTAGGGGCCTAAAATTAATGGCCATGTTTCGTAGCTGGGGACGAAGCCTAGGTTTACAAAACGCTCGAAGTCACAAGACCAAAAAAGGTGTTTTCTAAAATCCGGCTGCGTTCCGTTTCCGGCTTTCGGTATGCGGTTATCCAATGGAGCTGGATATGGATATGGAATGAAGCCGGGATTTGAAAAAGTCACTCTCTTGGCGTGTATAATAGTCTTCGTTCAAAACGCCTGGCTGTTCCGCCACTCGGTCAAATACTGGCGCGAGTCAGGTTGACCTCGTGAAAAGGCTACAGTTAGGCCATTAATTTTGACCAGCAGAGCAACTTCCTTGTTATTATTTGGGGAACCGGCAACTTGGAAAATTAGAAAACCCAGGGGTTGGGAGAGTGTTTGGTGGGGATGGACGCTACCTGACTATTGAGGGCACTGTTGTAAAATGCATGTACATACGCGTACGTATATAGTGTTAATGCTTGAAATAAAGAATGTAATGCAAACAAAAACAAAACAATAAACATGTTTATGGCTGTCTTATTTGAAATCCGGTCAGTGAATAAATAGAAATCATCATATCGGCAAAATAAAATCCAAGATGGCCGCTGGCGCGCCTTCTTAAAAAGGAACTTTTGAACCAGAGCACCTAGAATAAAATATGAAGACACCTTATCAGGTAAGTCCACCATGAGGGTTCCGACTCCAACATCAGTTTAACGCTATGACATCATTTTGACCCAGAAATCCAAGATAATCGCTATTCGATAGCGCAAAAACATAACTTTTGAACGGCAGCATGCACCTGGGATCATGAATAAACACATTATGTTGGCAAAATCACTGCGCTGATGCAATTTAAGAGGGTCCTAGACCCAGCATAAAGGGAGCGAGACCATCCAGCATAAAGGAAGTTTTGGACACAACTACGTCAATGGAAATTGAGCCAATGATCGATCCATTGCCCAGTTTTTCCTTTGGTTGTGGGGAATGTCATATGTGAAGTCCCTTGTGGGTTGTTCCTTGGAACATATCTCCTGACACTCTGTGTGTGTTTACGTTTCCATCCATTGGATTATAGCTTCATCCCCAATGTTAATAACCATAGGAAATACGGCATTCTACTTGGAAGATTCTTCTTCGTGGAGAGCACTCCTCCTCTGCATGACGTAGGGGTGCCGAATCCAGTCATGTGATCTGGTAAAGGTTACTGGGCTAATATTAGGCAGCGTATATACGAATTACGCCTAACATTCATCACTGGATCAGTTTGAAGGGCCTGACGCAACAAACCAAATTTGTGCCCTTGCACTTCTTAGTCTGCCGCTGTTTCCAAGGTTTCTGTTGAGACTTGTACCATATCCCAAGTATCTATCAGCATAACTCCTAACGTTGTTCTGCTTGGTACTCTGGAATGAGGGAATTGCAGTGTAAACTGCCAAAATGATGCCTTTCCTTGGACGCCAGATAATCTGAAAAGTCGCACAACTTAATTGGAATTCAAGTCCTTTTATTAATTAAACCGCATCTCTGGACTGGGTGTCCAAATGAGATGGGATATTGTGTCGAGTATTACCTATGCCTTCAAACCCCATAGGCAAGTTTTGCACACCAAAAACAAGAGTGCTAGTATTTGTAATATTTGTGGATTGACTGCTCTATATTTTTTTAGTTAGAGAGCAATACTAACAATTAATAATATAATACATATAAGTAAATAACCTTTTTTTGTTTAAAATTAAATTCTCATTAAATTAAATTAAACTAAATTAAATTCATCAATATCCAATAATAATATTTATTAGAAAAATTAACATAAGTAAATGAGTTGGTCTTAATTAAGTAACGTTCTGATATTTAAATAACAAAAGGAAAACTTGCGCACCAAACATGGCAGGTACATTTAACATTTAATCCCGAAAAAGAGATATTTCTAAAATGAACATGTTTTGTTGCATTTTTTTTATCTGTAAAATTGCCAAGAACATATTTGCTTGGCACTAGTCTGGTTCCCAGACCTGACAATTATTCCCGACGCTCACGTCTTAAATTGTAGGTCAGGCAGCCTCCGTGGCTAAAAATAAACATGACGACATTAATGGCCCCTTTTCAAAGCGCGGCTTCGTTTCCGATTTCGCTTTACCACTTGTAGCTTTTAATGTTCTGATCAAATCTTTAAATAAATCACTTGCTTCGTAATATCAAACAGTTATGATAATACAGTTTGATGTTTTTGTAAGATAACATTGAGTAATGTTGATCTGGAATCTTCAAAATTAGGGAACCAAATAGCACTGTTAGCAGGCGGAGCCAAATGAAGACCGAATTTTAAAAAAATTCGGTAACGGTCGTCAAATTCAAAATTGTACATGACGCAGCAAAAAGTTCGCAAGTACGATCCGAGTATATTTGATGCACAAAATCGTCGTTGAATTTCAAGTTTCCTAAATGAAAACAATGAATATTAATTATCAACTCATTTAAAATAAAATTCATAAGCAATTAGCAGTTAATTAAACCTATATTATATACTCGGAAATACTCGGGCGCTATCCGATTGTCGACGAACCGACTTCGGCAAACTTCGGAAATTTTCGGAAAAAGGAGGAATTCCTCCCGTTTTAGTCACGTGACGTAAATTGTAATACATTGTATTACCGGAGGCTACCGGACTTAAGATTCATCAGGAATAGTCGGAATCTTTTGGCACCTCCTTGCCCACAGACTTCCATGAGTACGGACGCTGCCCGAATTCAGGCGCGAACCGCGGGTTACTGTTTAATTATTGATGCATCCGTTTTGTATTTACTATTTTGATGATTATTTACTATTTTGATGATAAGTTTTTTTTTTCATTCGTTCTTTTGTACTCCGTACATTAATTCAGTTGAGGCACAAAAGACCGCTTTTTACTTGATCTTCGCCGAAAACAGAATCAATCTTCAACATATAAAAGAAATCTTAAATACATAAAGGATCGCAAGTCAATCAATATCTGGTCATATGTTTTAAAAATCAACAAAATAATGACCGCGACGAGCAATTCCAATAAAACCAAAGGATATTACATCCTTACTGTGAATAATTATGTTATAATTTATGGGAAAGAATGAGGTAAAATATAACAAGATCTTTACCTGTTCAGGAACGAAGAGAGTGATGTTTATTCTTGGTCTTCGACCAAAAAATCAAACAAACAAAACAGCGGAAAGCGCGCGAACTGGTCTACACAACTAAGATGGTGCTCGTCAATTTAAATAGCAGAAAACGATTACGTAACGGGCCTTATGCACGAGTTTGCAATTTTTGTTGAGTTCCCTGAATGTATTTAATACACTCTTAACTGTTTAATAGGATGGCGCCAGACTATTAATGTGGCCTTATTTTACTGTCATTTTCCTTTTTAATTTAGCTTAAAATATTAGGGAATGTTTACATACAAATTTTAAATTATTCATCGAAGCAGACTTGAATTAATTAGTAATTTACTTGCTTTCCTTTATCTTCGCAAGTACTAAAAATGAAGATTATACCTCACTTTTTATTCATTATGGCCGTCTCGTGAATAACGCTCATTCAAACATATGTAGAGGGGGTTTGCATCGCGACCGTCACTGCATGTACAGTGCCCGTTTGTGTGCTGATTTGAAAAATCAAAATTCTGATTATTATGTCCTCGCTCTTGTTATGAGCAAGACATTTGGCTACGATACGGCAATCGCAGATTTGTCCTTTGAAAAAAAAATATAGATAAAATATGCAATTTTCAAAATGGCAGCCTTTTCTTGTTGTTCAACCTTATTGTTTTCAAATGGCAATACACGATGGCCATATAACCACACATCTTTCTCATGACATACTCTGGATGTGTGCCAAATTCTATACTTGTATCATCAAAGGGATCCCACCTTTCTGGCGTACTATCAAACCCAAACTAAGCCTGACCGCTCCCCACGCCTTTCATCGGTGGATCTATTCTATAACCATTTTTTTAGGGGGGGGGGGGGGGGGTGAGGGGGAGGGGAAGATGTCCGACAAGTTGGCTTTCTAAAGGATCGGCAGATTTCAAGAATCAGTGGAGGGAAGCATGATGAGTAGACATCATTGTGTTTGATATGGTGGTTTTATCTTGTTCTTTGTTTGATATATACTGAAAGTAAATTAAATGGTTTGTTGGGGTTGGGCTTGGGCATGCCCCCTCCCTCGACACCAACCTGTCCCCAACCCGTTCCCGACCCCCACTTACCCTAAACCCTCATCCTCGAACTTCTCAACCATAAATTCCCAATCCCTTATCTTCAACCCCATCAGCCTTAATTCAACTAACCCTCAAACCCACCCATCCTCTACAAATCTTCACCCGACATTTAGGCTCATCACAATATTGATCATCCTGGCTTTCAAGAAATCAAAACATGCTACAGCTTGATCCTAAGTACATGATGGACAATATCAGCAATAGTTTTAATGATAGGCAATGGTTATTTTATTCAGTTTACACATTCAATATACTCACTTGTAAGAAATGAGTTTATGAGTCACAAATGATTCTAAATCAAGTAAACGCCCTAAAATGTATTGAGCTTTTACTCCCCGTGAATTCAATTGACGTCTTCCAAACATAAAGTGTATTTCAAAAGTGTTTGGCACCCTTAATAAAGTACAGCCGAAGGAGTTTTAAAAAGCGTTTTTGCAGTGATCAAAAGCTCGAGATATTTTCTCTTATTGTTTTAGTACATTTTCTGAGTAGTTATATTCGACATTTGTCAGATTGATTACTTCGTGTTGTCAAATATTTAAGCTGTCAAAGAGAGCAATATCATCAGCTGTACTTGAAATTAAGCAATCCTTTTCTTCAAACAATTATAAGCTACTACTGTGTTACTGACAAGCGATGGGAAAAATGTTATTCTTCTCTCTGTGATAGTGTCACATTTAACAACCCAGATTGTATTAAATCATGAACAATCATTTATACAAATTAAACTCGTTCAATTAATATACATGTATGTAATCATCATGACCTGCCAGAAGTCGAAATATTAAACCATAAAGTACTACAAGGCGAACGACAGACTTTTAATACATACAGGACTTTTAATATCAAAGTGATTACAATTTTAACAATCATTGCAGATTTGAGATCTTGTGAGAATTTTGTTCCCAAAAAAGTAAGATTGGGATTTGCTACGTTGCTACGACACACGATATCAATAACTGTTTTAGTTGAACGATCAAACATGTTGGAAGCATAATGAAGTCCAGCCGAAGACGTAGATAGTTTTCACATTTTCAAAAGCTAGTGTAAAAGGGTATAGAGAAGTTTTATATCAAATTATTCTTTTCTTATAGTTTTGAGTCGTCACTGTAAGCTTGTAACTACTTTGGAGTTCGAAATGAAGAAATACCGCATGAATCCTCAATTGAAAAACTCCAGCATTTGATGGAGATGGATTTTGTTTGTAATGTTTTGCCTTGGACCTGATATAAATTGACTTTGTTCAAGTTTCAATATTTGTAATTTCTCACAAGACCGCCAGGCAATAACTTTGTCAACACATAGGTGGTTCACAACTATTAACCAATTATGTACAATCTAACAAAACCTCATTTCACAATCAAACACTTCTACTGGAACAAAGTATTTCATCAAAATGTGACCAGAAATTTCCTTATTTTAATTTATTCAGTCAGGTTGTGGGTCACATGTGAATTATAACTCCTCATCCTGCGCATTTGTAATAAGCTAGTGCGTTCATTACATAATTGAATAATAAATTGTCACTGAGGGGACCCCAAATATGTGCTACTTTTGGCTCATCTACTCACAGAAGGTTTCAAAATCCTAAAAAACCGACGAGGATATATTTTGTGTTAAAATGTTGAATGTGTAAATATTAACTTGATTATACAATAAAATATGATCCACACCTATGGGAGAGAGGTTGTGGTAAATCATTCATTCAAAATTTGGTATCACAGTAGAAGTCAACAAAGACATTTAAGTTGAAATAATATAAATTTATCCCATCTGATGGCAGCTTATAGGATCAAATGAACAATTCAAACAAGCCGCCAAACCCTCCTCACTTGATTGGGATGTTTGCTTTGTATAATTGATGTTTTAAAAGTGAGTTTCTTGAATAAGCCTCTGTGCGAATAACGTCACACTGTGTGTGTGCTTTCTTATGGTGCTCAGTGGATCGTGGGCCTCCACTGGCTCCAAAGGAAAGTGCACATGTAAACAAAGTGTGACGTCATTGGAACAGAGGCTTATTGAGTCTTTAAATCAAGAAACACATGCCATCCTTTTTGTGGGCTTTGAACTCTTCGGAGGATTCCATTCCCCCATATTTTTGGCATTTTTCCGTTTCGGAAAATGAGGAAGGTTGTTTATTTTCTCAATTTAAAGCATGTAAAACGTTTTTGTTTCTATACAAAAGTCGAGCAAAAATATTCATCAAAAACGATGGTAAACGTGTTTCGAAATCATCAGAATGAGGCTTTGTACATTTCTTTTTTTTTTCAATTATACATTTTTTGCAGTGTAGTGTAATTTATACAAAAATTCTTACAGATTATAATGTTAACAATTATGCAATAATTTTAATAAAAACCAGTGTATTCTTCTCCTTTTTTTAAAGTACCTGTAAACTGTAAAAGTTTACATGCAAGTCTCAATGTTTCATCAAATTGCTATAAATAGCAATACAATATTTTGATTAATTATTATTTTAATCACCAAATGTAAATCAACAGGCCAGGAAATCATTTTGGATATTTGAGAAATAGTTGGTAAAATAAAAAAAGTTATACATGCATGTGATTGATTAAATCTTCATTATCTTTTTGCTAGGCACACGCCGCAGAAGTGTAACGTCACGCGGCGTCATCTCCAATAGTGGCCGTTCCACACATTGTCTCGTCCGCCAATTTTACCATATCATTTGTACGGGCGACTTAGGTGAACATTTTCTCTTTTAAATATGCTCAGACATTAAGAATAAATAAGCCCAAACATGATTTAAAGCTGACTTTACATATCACTCAGAACGTCTCGGATTCCGTTATTTTCCAATGGATACGCCAACGGGTGACCCCGGCGGCGTATGATGTATGATGTATGATTTCAACAGCGTGTTATATAGGGAACATACAGCCGGGAAATAAAACTGTGTCGGCACGATAACAACCCAAATACTATCAAGTCAAGAAGAAACAAAAATTATTTAATTTGTAACTTGTTCATGTTAATCTCTACTTCGTTTGCATTAACCTGTTAGTGTTTATTTACAAAATACAAACATCTTTTATTTTCAAAATATTCCTTATATTGTGTTAGGCAAAATGTGGCAATAAAACGTCTTCTGTCGACAATGACGCCTAAAAATTCCATTCAAAATGGGTTGCCCAAAACACAATTTGATCAAGCTAAACATTCTGGATACACCGGTGGCACGCTGTGTTGCAAACATATATATTTCCTTAAAAAAAAACAACAACAACAATAACCTTTGTTTTGAAAAAAAAAATCCAATAAAGCATTTCACTCTTCACAGACTTAATAAAAAAAATTAAAAAAATATCGTTGTCAACAAATAGTACCAAAGCATTCTGTTTATCTGTATATCAATACTCATACACAGAGCAAATTACATGCATTAAACAATAGTTGATATGTTGTTGTACAGTAAATGTGTACATGTACAGCACTATGTATCTGCGTATGTGTAATGCAACAAGAAAAATACATTAATGTAATTGAAAAGTATTTCTTAATGTATTTTTCATATGTGCCTATTATTTATTCGTGGTAAAGGAGGAAGCCACTCAGTGAGGTGTAGTGTTTGGAATTACTCCACGCCTGACCATTCATGGTCAGATACACCGTGTCTCCTCGCTGCAGAACCAAAACCGCGCTCCCAGACACCTGCTCAGCGTTAGTTGAATCACTGTTTGCACTGGAAACAACCCAGTCATCGTTCTTTTTGAGATAAACGTCCATGTGGCCGCTGGAGTAACTTTTGAACACCGAAAACAAGAACACGTAGGTGCCCGGCACACTACATGTGAATGTGGCAGACTCGAGATCGAAGCTGGTACCCGGCAGAAGCGTCACGGTCTCCTGGAAGGGCAAACGGGTGTCGTGACTCGTAGAGGTATCCGAGGTGCTCGTCCTCACCACGGTGAATGCTACCCGCTGGTTGGAGTCGCCTCGTACGCGTGTCACCCCTGGCTCACCCTTCTGACCTTTGACACCAGTGTCCCCGGTTGTTCCAACTAAACCCGGGGGACCTCTCGGACCTATCTTGCCGGGCAGACCAATCCCATCATTACCTTTAGACCCAGTGTTCCCGGGTGCTCCCCGATCGCCCATAGGTCCAATAGGGCCAATCTCACCTTGCTGACCTGCATCGCCCTTTGACCCCGGCTGACCATACGGCCCCATCGTTCCTACTGGGCCAGGCAGACCTGGTATGCCGGGTATTGCAGCAGGTCCCTGGCAGCACTGCTGACACACCTGAGACGCAGGACTATTATTATTTCGTCATTACGCATTATTAAATTCTTTTTTACGGATTATAAATTTGTTTTTACGGATTATAAATTCGTTATAACGGATTATTAATTCATTATTACGGATTATAAATTCGTTATTACGAATTATAAATTCGTTATAACGGATTATTAATTCGTTATTACGAAATAAATCTGGTACTCAAATGCGGAGAGCAGGTGATCAGAATGCAGTGAGAGCTGGATAGGGTTAAATAAAAAGGCAATATTTCGAGAACAAATCCCCAAATTTTCCTAAAGCATAGTATCATCGACCCTGAGCATAGAATGGCCAGTCTTAAGTTTCGCTAGATCAGACAAAGGCCCATTGGCAGCATGCGGTAAATTGTACATTTAATACAATTTGAGAACAAGATCAAATCAAATCAAGTATCATTAGCTTGGAACTGTAAATTATGCAAAAAACGGTGTATGAGAGTGAGTTTAGATCAGACTAATAAACTTCACCCCACCTTTTCTTTTTCGCCCATACCCTTGCGACACAAAGGTAGTTGTGGCACTTGTGTAATATGAAAATATGACTAATGAGTGATTTTAGGTAACAATAATTAATTTAAGAGCTGCGCGAAATACGGAGGGGGAGAGAGCGCAACCCCCTCCATGTTAATTTGTTCCTTATATCGTCGCAATGCACTTTTTAAATTCCGTCACGTTTCTTTGACAATTGTTCGGATGTTTGTGGTTATTTTGACAAAATATAGGGCAAACCTTCGTCGCAAAATGTCCATTTACCAAAACAGGTCGATTTACATGTTAATTTTTCACATCACATTGACCATGTTTAATTTACATGTACACGAGAGTGCGCAGGAGATAGAGAGTGGCGACTTTTTAGCTGACCATGACAACAAATCATTGTAACAGGTTGAATTGAAAGTCCACACATGTACTACAAATATTTGGGTTTCCATTCAAATAATTTCAGATGTGGGAGGAGCATATCAAACCTCCAGTACCCTAGGATGGGTCCATTAACTTTGTATACAAACTTATCACCTTATCATTTATATTCTTCAAAACGCCAGCTTTTCGTGAACAAAGTCACAGTAGTGCAAAGGAAGGATATTGCAACTATTATTCTACACTCATGAGATAAATTCAGACCCAAAAGACAATGGAGTGTCCTCTTACACCCGTTTCCTTTTTATTTCTGTTGGCAGCTGCAACAATGATACGACTGCATAGAAGGTTTTGGACATGGGCGTCGCGAGGAGAGGGAGGCAAAGGGGGGGGGGCGAAAGGAAAACAAAGAGAGAAAAAGGAAAGAAAAAGAGGCGCGATGTAATATTGCTGTAAATTTAATGGGGTGGGGGGAATGTCAATGTCCCCTTTAAAAAGTTAAATAGAGAATATGTTGAGAAATATGTTTTGTCCCCTCTTGAAAAAAAAAAAATCCGTATTAAAATTACGAAATAATAATCCGTAATAACAAATTTAAATTCCGTACTAACAAATAAAAATCCGTAATAACGAATCAAATAATCCGTTATAACGAATTAATAATCCGCAATAACGAATTAAATAATCCGTAATAACGAATTAATAATCAGTAATAACGAATTAAATAATCTGTAATAACGAATTAATAATCCCTAATAGCGAATTAATAATCCGTATTAACATATACTTGCAGTGGCGCTAATGGGCTTTCGTAGGGAATTCATATCAGAGTACGAAATATAAGACTTTACTATCGTTTAAGTTAAGCAAAATCAGGAATGACGTAAAGTCTAAATTGAAAGTGCTGCTTCCAAACTCAGCTGGTCTAAAGACGAAGTTGAGTGCCTTAATCTGAAAACGTGTCGCTGCGGGAGCTTGCAATATTCTTTCACAAGATCATGATATTGTGAAGGCAGGAACATTATTTTAGAATATCACTTTGACAAATTTGGCAGAAAATTAACCCTGTCAGCACCGGGGCCTTTAAAATCTCGGGGGAACATAGTATTCCCCATCCTCATTTCCATATGCGATGGTTGAACTTTTCCTCCAATATAGCAGGATTAAAATTTAGAAAAAGTGGTCAAATGTCATGCCGACAGCGCTGTAACTAATGTGTGTGTGTGGGTGTGTGTGGGTGCCTGTGAGCTTGTCTTACATACGCAGTGTGGACTTCCGAACAAAACACGTCCACATAATGTAGGTAGCACCGACGTTGTGTGGACTTGCCCACGTCCACACAGTGTTTCCCCATTTCTGGAAAACAGGTTTAGAGGCATTTTTGGGTTAGGTTTATCTGTAGCAGAATGAAGAGAAACACTAAAGGGAATCATTGAAAAAAAATTGGGTTGTAAGAGTTTTCACAGTTTGAGAAAAATGAGTTTTTCCACTGGTGTTCCTTAACTACACGAAAAGAAAGGAAAGTCCACACAAGGTATGTGAAACAAGTATGGGTGGGTGTGTGTGTGTGTGGGGGGGGGGGGGCACCTGGGGCGGGGGGACACCCAAAAGATGACCCTGCCCCCGGTTGCCCTCCATTTAAAATCTTGATATCATTTGCCTTCAGTGACTCTCTGGAAATGTGTTATTTTTATTGACGCGAACGCGGACGGCCCTGAGAGGAGAGATTTTGAAAAATCTTGAAATTGCTTCACCCGTCCTCTTCAACAAATTCAAATGTTTACTTCTGACACATTTTCAATCTTTTGTTTATCTTGATGTCCCCGTAATAAGCAGCTTTATTTTGTAGTTGTTTTTGAGCTTTTGAGGCATAAATGGATCCCCCTGAAATTACTCTCAGTCGCAAATTATTCGATATTATGCAATCAATGTGTTTGAATAATTTGTTGTTTGGAAAAGGGATGGCACTATCCCATTCAGTGACACTTCTTCTCTGGTGACTTAGTATGGCTTAGTATGGGTTGTAAGCATGACTGAGTCTTTGCCGGTTATGTCCGAGTGAATTGTAGAGTGAGCGGACATAAGAGATTAAGTGACTATGATAGGTTGGGTAATCAAATGTGATTAAAGGTGCGAGCAGAGGATTATGTTCGCAAATCCTCTTGTTAGCAATAGCATGCTTTCGTGCCTTGCTGTCGGGCACTCTTCAGTTGCAAATAGGTGATTTAAAAAAGAATCGAGGCTGACTCGCGGAAAAGTTGTGATTGGTTATATTCCAACCATGTATCGTAAGTTTGAAGTGTTGTGGTTACAACCATGTGACTTTAGTTGGTTTCAACTTGTTCCTCTAGTGAGGAGAGCAATTGGGTTCGGTTAGGTTTTTGGAAGAGCCGGAGTAAGTCGGGAGTGGGTTTAACTCTTGATTTTGTTTGGGTAGTTACTTCCGGATATGATTTACGGCTTTTCTGAAAGCAACGAATTATGATTCGGGAAATGTTTCCGCACAGTAGTTTGTTGCCTTGGATTATGTTCCAGTGGTTGTTTATTGCTCGATTTAAGTGACGGTGCGTTATGGTTGGGTTGTATGTCGTGGTGAAGACAGGTGGAGTTTGTTTTGATTTTTCTTCATCCTGAGATTGTATATGTTAAACCTGTGGGCAAGTTTAAAATTAGTGGCTTCCGGGTATTTTCTAGCGTTTCACTAGAATTTGATTTCGGATGCCAATTGGTGGTTGAAAGGATGGTTTTTAGAGCGTATGTTACGCATTATTAATGTAAATTGTAGTCTTCACTCGAAATAATTATTGATGCTGCTTACGAGTGATTGCGGTTTGGTTTGGCAGAAGTAGGTAAGATGTCGAGGCCTTGTCCAAAGAGCAAATATTTCGGTTTGCGATGGTTTTGCTTTGGATAGGTTGGTTATGAAGGATTGATATTTTGTTCTGCTAATGAGCGCAAAAGATTGGAGTTGGCTCGTTTGGTTTTCGATTGCATTTGTGAAAGAAATGGTTAGATTTCAGTTGATTTATTGGTCTCTTGGTTTCTTTGTTGAGTTTCCTTCTTGCCATGGTAGTTGAAGGGTTTGTGGTTGAATATAACGAATAAGGTAAGATGTGGTGGGTTATATTCCAGTTTATTTATTATAATAATAATAATAATGGCAAGTTGATGGATATTTCTCTTTTGAGAGGTTGTGTTGGTCCTGAAAAGGACCGTTTGGTTTAGAAGTAAGAGACCGACTAATATTGTCGTTTTCTTTTGATGCCTTTCGCTGGTTGATGGGGTCTTGTGAAGAAACTCAGTAACTGCTGAGCGGTGGTGTGATCTTGACCCTCGAAAGTAGCAAGCTGTTCTTGTGCTGAGCGTCTTGTGTTGGTCAGCTGGGCCTCGGTGTAGTGTAGTTGGTGCTGGTATTCCTCAAGTGTAATTCTTGTAAAGAGCAAGGACGTTCTCTTCTGGAGATTGCTCCAGCGATCCTGGAATGAACTCTGATATTTCAGAGATCTGTGTGGACGTGGTGGCCGTAGTTTAACCTCGATATAAGGTGGTGGGGTGTTAGTCTCGATTGACCGGGAAAGGAGTCGTATTTGGCGGGTGATGTGACCCTTGGCAGATGTCAATGTGTTGACGTTTTCTGACAAGAGTTTCACCAGTTTGAATTTTTCCTCGGATAATCTGTGTGAGACCGTGGTTGGTGTGGATCTTGATGTAGACGGGCCAGAGTCTAGTTCACAGGATAGAAGGAGTGATTCGTCGTCGCTTGGAATGCTGGTAGGAGACCGTTGTCCGCATGGAATACCGGATGAAGTGGAGCTGGATGGTGATGGAGGCGGCTGGCTGGACTTGCTCTTCTTGGACTTGCTAAGCTTCGACATCTTGAGAAGTGATGGTTCGTTGGTTTTCTTTCAGGGTTTATATGCACGTATTGCGTGCGTGAGATGGCGCATTGAGCCGTGGCGGTAGTGAATGGTACCATATTAGTCCAGGCAAAATACTTCATTTTTTGAGTGAACCTCAAACAAATTGCAACAGAATTTTTTTCACCACAGTGCATTTCTATAAGGTCCCTTAAATGACATACTAAAAGTCCAAAAAAATTCAAGTGGTGGAAAAATGCCTAATTTGCATAAATCCAAAATGGCCGAAAATTTTAGGACTTTCACATTGATTTGGTCATATTTCTTATACTCGATAGCTTTTCCAGGTACTTAAAACGACAATTGTAGTCCATTTACATTGATTTCATAATTATTGTAGTCCTACGTAACTTTCAAGATCCCCATGTTTCCCAAATTTTCCATATGCCGTATAATAATTTGCATAAATGTAATATATTAATTTGCATAAATTAAAGTTAAAATTATGGCTGTCATGTGTGGACATGTCACAATTGAATTTTCCTGATAATCCAAGTTCAGTTATTTATACATAAATATCACACCACAGTGCATTTCTATAAGGCCCCTAAAAAAAGGTCCAAAAATCCAAGTGGTGGAAATATGCCTAATTTGCATAAATTCAAAATGGCCACTTAAACCATGATTTTCATATTGATTTTGCCATAACTCTCGTCCTACATTGCTTTTTGGGGTACTTTAAACAACAATTTGTCCTTTTACATTGATTTCATCATTATGCTAGTCCTGGGATCCTTTCTAGGTCCCTATGTTTCCCAAATTTGCCAAATGCCGTATAATAATCTTCCCATACAAACGGACAAACCCGCCAGCACCACCATCACTACTTGAGGTCATCCGATGTGGGTGTAAGAAGCGTTTTCGAGGGTGGGCATGGGGGCATTTACCCACCACTTTTTTGATGATAAAACGTAGTAATTAAATAGTAAAGTCTGTCAGGAGCAAGTGTGGCCCATTGGGCCATGGGCAGCGCCGGCATTTATCTCCGGTTTCAGAGAATATTTCTATTCCACCTGGATGGGATGCTAGTCCATCGCAGGTTACTCCACAGCTAATGCCGGCACCCATTTATACTCCTGGTTGGAGAGAGGCAAGTGTGGATGAAGTCTGCCCTGGGACACAACATAATGGCCAGCAGCTGAATTCGAACTCCTGACCCTCTGATCATGAGTCACAAACCCTAACCACACTACGGCACAAAAAGGAGTTTGATCACTGCTTGCTCAATTGGAAGTTGGTTGCTGCCTCGGCAAATAATATGGAAGACATAATCTAACTTTTGAAGCGCATTTCTGGTGCTGCACATGGCTACCCGAAAATAAAAACCGTCAAACTTCAATTTGGAGATTGACGGAGCCTCTAAAGTCCTTGGAGTTAATGTAACACATGCCTGTCATCTAAAAATACACAAAATTATGGCTGTTTTGTCTTTGCACAGACGTAATAAAATTATATTCTGAATTATCGAAAGATTGGTTCGTGGCTAGACTGTACGAATCATACATTTTCTGCATAAGCAATAAAATATGCTTTTTTTCTAAAAAAAAAAAAAAAAAAAAAAAAGGATTTTGTGGCTTTTTGGTTTTTGCAGGGCATAATAAAAGTTTGCTCTGTTATTTTTTGGTCCCATTTTAATAGTTCATAAAATTAGACAGCTGCTGAACAGCAGAGGGAATTGCAACCGCCCCTCTAAATCTGATACTGTAGAAGGAGGCTTGTTGGAAATGAGAGGCTGCAATTATTGTCCATTTGTCTTTTGTTCTTCCTCGTTTCTACTCATGACTATTAATTTGTGAAGACGAGTTTTTTTTTGCAAGCCATCAAGTCAAAGTAAAAGAAGCAGAAAAAAAGCTGCCTGATATGGGAGACGTGATCCACTTTTTTTTTTGTTCACATTATGACTACTCAAAAACATAAGCAGTGTCGGTAGACTTCAATTTGGAATTTGACGGAGCCTCTGAGTCCCTGGAGTTTATGTAACATATGCTTATCATCTAAAAATACATGTTTTTTATTATGGCTTTCTTGTTTTTGCAGGGCGTAATAAAAAGTTTGCTCTGAGCCAACGAAAGAATGGTTCGTGGCTACATTGTACGTTCTGTTGAAACTAAACTGGTGAGGTACCATTGCAATCAGTTATGGCGAAAAAATGAGAAGTGTATGAAATAAAATAGTTCTTGTTATTTCGCCCTGGGGTTGTGGTGCGTGTGCCCTTGGGCAAAGCACTTAATTTGCCACTCATTTGGCCCACCCAGGATTTTTTTTTGTAGCGGGGGCAAAGCAAATTAATTGTCCCCCAAAATCCTTGTATTCTCTCTAGCATATTTTCAATTGATCATTTTGTTTTTTGGTGGGCGGCACTGAAATGGCCACATCTTATTTGTGGATAGTGTATGGATGTCGGTGACACATCCAAAACACGTGATTTCTGATTAACACGTACAACCTGTCAATCACCGACCACTCACTTGTGGTCACCGACTGGCCCGGGTGACAACCTCTGATTGGTGGATTGAAACATGACGTACACCGGCCGTGACTAGATGTTTGTTTGTGCTTTGTGCTATCCAGGTACGTGATATCTTTACACTCGCGAGTCGCGAGGCCCCTTCAAGTAAAAAAAAAAACGTTATGAAGCAACTGCCAGTGACAGAAAAGCTGAACATTAGCTACTGTAATGCTTTCGCCATTGGAGGGGGCCTTCATGACAGAATTGATAGCGTGCCCAAATGTGTCTATACATCTGATAAATTCGGTTTGTTCGTTTCGCAGTCAGGTCATGCCATGTCTGAATTGAAGAGAGGGACAAAACGCCAAAAAACAATGAATCTAGCTTCAAAATGTAGTGAAGGTCTAGTGAAGGTTTCGATCAGTATGCCATGATCGTCTTCAGGAGATGAAGACGATCAGAACATGCTAGGAACATCGAGTTTTACAACCAACCGGTTCTTTTCAGAACAAAACATTTTCCCTAAAGAGATTTCCACATGGTGTCACGGCAAAACGTCACTAGTTCATACCACCACCATGACAAGTTTCTAATCTTCCTTAGATTAATTGGTACTGTAACAAGAATTTGCATGGGGTAGATCCAGGAATTTTTGCAGGGGGAGGGGTCATCAGCAAATTCAATGCTGAAATGTAGACAGAGGTTGTTTTTTTTTTCCGGACACTTGACTCCGTAAAATCAATAGGTGTGGGATGGGGGAGGGGGGGGGGGGGTGCTCGGACAATACTTTAAATGGGGGGGGGGGCGCTGTTCAAATCCAACGATTATTAACACTATATTACAGGATAGTGTACAAATAGCCCCGTAACCCAGCAGTCTCTGTACGTATTTTCTGCACAGGCGTAAATTAATACCAGTATAATTATTTTGGGGTGTCAGAGCAGGAGCAGGGTGGGGGGGGGGGGGTAACATTATCAATTTCAATGGATTTCTATGGGGTTGACCCGCCCGGATGCGCGCCTGACTTTTAATGTGCTTAAACATAGAAATATTGTTTTCCAAGATACCCGCCCTCCGTACAATCGAAATTAAGAGCAGTTGAATGTAACTTGACGTACCCGGGATGGCGCAACTGTTTTGAACTACCACCATGACACAGTGCAGTGCTAAAGACCTAAATTGTAAAGGAAGTTTAAAAGGTCCGCATTTCCTGAATAGGTCTCTTTAGGTTATGACCAACTTCCGCATAACAATTCATCCGGAATTAGTTTGATCAATCCAACCAGAATGTTCTATTCCCTGATTTTCTTACGACAATGATTTACCAGCTAATCTGTTAAAAATAAAAACATGATTGCATTTTAATTTGAATCGTATATATATCCATCAGCCCAATTTGATGTGCGTCAAGCAGTAGAGAAATGACCGATGGCACGACGCCAGAGGGCGCAACGTGACCGATCAACCGTACAACGATTGGACTGAGGTCAGGTCTAGGAGTAGAAACTTGGTACTTTCACCGTCTTCTATGCAAGGAGTCCATTAAGCGAATGTTGAACACCATACTAGTATAATTGGGGCTGTCCATATAAGGGAATATTTGTCAAATATACTCCTGAAAATCAGTCCTAAATTTGCCCGGGGGGGGGGGGGTAATCTACATACTAGTCCAGGGCCAGAGATTGGAACTAGATTTAGGGGTGCTTGAGGGAGAGAAACATAGGTCGGAAATCCTTGGTAAGATTGAAAAGGAAACAGTTGAGAAGGTTGTGATTCATCTTTAATTTCTTTAGAATAAAAACAAAATCCCCCCATCGCTAGTGAGTGGCTCAAGGTGGCGCTATTTCTCTCCAATTTAATGTTTTGTTATGAATGCCGTTTTAGTGTAGTGAAAACAATTTACTGGACTAAGCATGTGAAAAAAGTGCTGGTCTTTCTGTAAAATAATTATTAATGACGATCATTACCTAGATCTCTTAACGGGCCTATTAAAAAAGGCGTAAATCCGTAGATAAAGTGAGATATCCCCTCCCCCTTCCCCGACTTTTTGACTGAGGTGACTAGCCATGGTATTATGTCCCACATTTTGTTGAACTTGAAAATTAAAAAGTTCTCCTGTCAACACAAAGACGTATAAGTTTTTGTGAAATAAAGTTAAATAAAACAGATGACCTAAAAGCAAAGTTAGCGCACATACGACCATTACTATATGCGTGAATGAAATATTAGGCGTTTTTGTTTACAAGCTGCGCCACCTAGTGTCAATAATGTACCTCCCTCCCGCCTCCCCGTCCGGGTGAGAGATGTGGATTTTTCAACCGTCAAATCCACACAATTTAAAGGCCTTGCTGTTCATTTGAATACAGTCTTATATTGTACTTCCGGTATCTTTGTTGTGAACTCTTAAAAGATTACACAAATATATCACGTTGTTCAGTTTCAGGAATTGTATTCTTGTAATGAACAAGTGGAAAGTGCTCTCGCGAGACATGCTCGCTCTAAATCAAACAACCCAATCGAACATAGAGGACGCATGACTTTGATGCTGATCGATTCAAATCTCGGCCCATTCTCGAGCTTCGGTATCTCCCCCGCTATTCACTTTTACTTTTAAATATTACATAATCCTCCTTACCGATCCCCTTGAGCTTATGGGCGTCGCCGGGATTTGTTTTCCGGGGGGGGGGGACAAGGCAAATTGTCCCCTGAAATTCCTTAACTTTTTCATAATATTCTCAATTTATTATTTTTCCGAGCGTGAGCAGGGGAGCATTTGCCTTACCCCTCCCCCACGCAAATTAATAGCAATATGGCTTCGCACCTCTTTCTCCTTTTTTGTTTTCGTTTTCCAGGGGAGGGGGCAAGCGCCCCCCCCCCCCCCGTTGCCCCCCCCCCCCCCCTCGCGACGCCCATGCTTGTGCTACCACTTGATCCTATTGAGGCCCAACTAATAGTCCTACCCAACCTAAACCTGATCCAAGCTAAACCCTATTTACCCTCTAATCAACTCTACTGACAACCCTTACGCTAACTGCATCCCCACTTATCCTCAATCCACACCCGCAATCACTCCCACTAACCCCCAAACCAAATCTGCATCCGACCGTTAACTCCATCCCCACATGTTATCATCATGACCTGCCAGAAGTTAGAATATCAAACCATAAAGCATTACAAGGCGAACAACAGACTTTTAATACATACAGGACTTTTAATATCAAGGCAATTATAATTTTAACAATCATTGCAGATTTAAGAACTTGTGAGAATTTTTTTTCCACAAAAGTAAAATTGGGTTTTGCTCGTTCGTTGCTATGACACACGATATCAATAACTGTTTTCAGTTGAACGATTAAACACGTTTGAAGCATAAATGAAGCCCAGCAGATGACGTAGGTAGTTTCCACATTATCAAAAGCTAGTGTAAATGGTTATAAGGTTTTAAGTCGTCACTGTAAGCTTGTAACTACTTTGGGGTCAAAGGAGGACAACACACGAAACCTAATTTGAGAACTCAAGCATTTTAAGGAGCAGGATTTTGTTTGTAATATCCTGTCTTGGTCCGATATAAGTTGACTGTCATCAAGTTTCAATAGTTGTAGTTTCTCACAAGACCGCCGAAGCGATTTTTTGTTTGTTTTTCCAACCCGTGGCTGGTTGAACACTATTAACAAAATGTTGTAAATCTAACACACTGCCATTTTTTTCAATTCCACAATTTCGAACAAATATCTCAGCAAAACCTGACCGGAATTATATATTTGTTTTCATTATCTCAGTCAGGCCCAGGGTAACATTTTATGTTAATTATAACATCTCATCCTGCGCATTCATAATAAGCTAGTCCACTCAATGTCATTTTATAATTCAAAGGCGACCTCATATATGTGCTAGTTTTGGCTTAGCTAGTTTATTTAATTGATATAATAACGGGACAGGAAACGATAGTCATATAAGAAGTCACAATGCTAAAAAACATGGTTCACACTCGGAGACGTTATGGTAAATCATCAATTCAAAATATGGTATCAAAATAAAAATCAATAAAGTCATTCCAGGTGGAATACTAAAACAATTATCCCATATCCGTAAAGAACCTTCCTCTTGAATGGATTTTGTTGCTTCGTTCTTATTGATTTTGTTAAATCACAGGCATACACTTTCACTGATGTTTTCGGAGTGGGTTTCTTGCATGGAATAAAGTAATAATTATTCAAATAAGTTTGGGTTTTTTAATCAAGAAACACATACCACAAATTGAGTGGGCATTTTACTCGTTTTAAAAAAATACGTTTTTGCTCCATACATGGAGCTCCATACATCACAAATTGTGGTAAGTGTTTATTTATTTTGTAATCATTTGGATGAGGTTTTGTACATTTGTTGACAGTTTTTTTCATTAGTTACATAATTCTTACATAATATAATATGACAAAAATAATTCAATCGTTTAATAAGAAACAGTGCATTCTACAGTCACCTGTCAACTGTAAAATTTTACATGCAAGTTTTACCGTTTCAACAAATTGCTATTTCATGACACTATTTCAAACAATTATTATTTCTAACGCCAGAATAAGTCAATGAGCAAATAATTTTCATTCACTTGGAGCCTTTTTCGTGACATGAACTGAAATAATTTACATCATCTATGCTGGGCATATATGGCATATAATGTCTGTTATACTTACTTTGCATGCTCTAGGATACCTATACAGGTATATGTTTAATTAATCTGTTTTATTGATAAATAACCTAATAATAAGTAATAACATACCAAAGAAACAGTCGCATTTATTTTCAGAATATTTATACTGTATTTCATTTGTTTTGTCAAATGAGGCAAACAATTCTGAGGTCGGCAGTTTGGCATAAAACAGACCCAGGTAGGTAGGTCGGGTTACCGTATAAACAATCTGCTATTACTTCTTAACATTCTGGTGGCACTGCATTATGGCAAAAATTGTTTTGTTTTTGAAAAAAAATAATGAAATGGCCTTGAAAGAAATATTTAACATTCTACAGTGGATAACACAATATGGTGAAAAAACTTTAAAGCTTACTGGTTAATATATCTAAATAATCACACATAAAGATAAATACAAATATTCACGCAAAGAAATGTAAATTTATTGTTGTTTTCAAATCGCGCATGCGAAATGCAAAAAAAAAAATAATAATAATAACAGATAGATCTGTGACATTGGCAATTATTTCTTTTAATACTTGGTTACAGCTTCGGCAAAAAGGGAAAGCGAGAAAATAAAAATACACAACATTTGTTTATTGGGGGTAAAGGAGGAAGCCACTGAATGAGGCAAAATCACGGGTGGATGTACTATGCACCTTACCATACATGGTGAGATACACCGTGTCTTCACGCTGCAGAACTAGCACCGCGCTCGCCGACACTTGCTCATACTGAGTTGAACTGTGGCCAAGGCCAGCGACAACTATTACACCGTTCTTCTTGAGATCAACATACAAATAGCTGCTGGAAGCATGTTTGAGCACAGAAAACATAAACACGTAGGTGCCCGACACAGTACAAGTGAAAGTGCCAGTCCCTAAATCGAAGCTGGTACCCGGCAGAAGCGTTTCGGTCTCCTGGAAGGGCAGACGGGTGTCGTGACTCGTAGAGGTATCCGAGTTGTGCGTCCTCTTCACGGTGAATGCTACCCGCTGGTTGGAGTCGTCTGGTGTCTCCCCTGTCTCACCTTTTTGACCTTTGACACCAGCTTGCCCGGTTCCTCCAACTAGACCTGGTTCACCTCTGGGACCTATCTTGCCAGGCAGGCCAATACCTTCGTCACCATTAGACCCAGTGTTCCCAGGTGCTCCCCGCTCACCCATAGGGCCAATAGGGCCAATCTCACCTTTTTGACCTGCATCGCCCTTTGACCCCGGCTGACCGTACGGCCCCGTCTGTCCCACCGGTCCAGGCAGACCTGGTATGCCGGGTATTGCGGCAGGTCCCTGGCAGCATTGCTGACACACCTGAGTCGCAGGACCATCACCGTCCAAGGGAACCGGCCCGGTAACGGTAGCTCGGAGCTTGACAGAGTTACCTAGAAGAAGGGCGATAGCAAGAATAGTTGTCAGGCAGATCTTCATCTGTAAAGAACAAAACAATAAATAATCATGAGAACAATGGGGTGAAGATATGAGAACAAATATTGTGTTCAGGGAAACTGTGAAATCATTTCAAAAGAATGACGAAAAGTTCCCTTCGTTTGAAAAAAATAATGCATAACAATTTATGCACATGTAAAGTATATGAGGATGCATATCCTCAATCATAACCGATCAAATTAGAAGTATAAATGAAATTTGATTTGAACGAAAATCATTGCCTGTTGACGAAAATGACGGTATTAAACATTTTAGCGCGTGAATCGTCGGATACCTGTCATTTTGTGACGAATCCGACCTTTAATGAACGCGAATAACGGATCTGACTTTCTGAAATGAATAACGCGAATTCTTAATTGAGATTGTCGCCACAAAACTTTGCCAGTCCGAGTTTCAGTGGCTGACTCGGAAAAACGAACCGCTGGGGAAACTGAATGAGCAAAAATTCTTCGGTATGATCATATCAATATGAACGCAAGAAGATGCTTTTAAATGCCAGTTTGACAAATTAGGCCCAAAACAATTCGACGTTTGCGTTTAAAGGAAATATACAACATTTGGTTTTGCTGTATTTTCAGAAATGGATGGATTTAGGGGATTAGCATTTTATAGCAAAATATTGTTACTGTGACTTGTGTGAAGCTTTGTGTCGGTAGATGCTGGAAAAACCAAAAAGAACAATCATGTTCTTGTAGTCAGGTACCCTCGCCCCACTTAATTTGAAATTAAACAATTTATAGGCTCGAATTGTAAGATCAGGGAACCAGTCTAGCTGGCTTGTTCCTGTTTATAGGCGTCTAATCGATTGTAAACAACATTCATACTAACTAAATTTGGTAAATTGCGGCGGTATTTGAAAAAAAAAAACAGTTTATTCTCAACGCAGCTGGTCAGCCGACCAGTGTTGGAAATTAATACAAAATACCTCTTTTCTTGAAAATGTTTGCGCGCCACTTAAATAGTGGTCTCGATAATTATCCACCAACAAACTCGTTTGGGGGCAACAACTCAAGAAATACAAGATGTATTAAATTGAATGTTTGTCTACTAATTTGTCACTATTTTTAACAATACGAGATTAAACAATGAAGCTATATTGACCTAACAATACAATGTTTAAGCTCGACAAATGCAATCCCAACGAAAATCAATGTTTATTTTTCGCCTGTAAAATACTACATTGTTACGATCATATAATTTTTATTGTTGGACTGTTTTTGATGATATTCAATACCTCTGTTACACATGGTGGAAAATAAGTGCACGGAATCTCAGGTCCCGAGAAACCTGATTGCAAAAACCAGATTACAATGTGTATAAAAAGTCAAATTAGGTTTTGCCCTTCACCGACGTTTTTTAAACACTGTATACTCAGTGTGTTACCTCCCGAGTGAAAGTTGGGAAAAAAATCACTCGGGTGGGATTTTTTCCAACTTTCACTCGGGAGGTAACACTGAGTATACTGTGTTTAAAAACGTCGGTGAAGGGCAAAACCTAATTTGATTTATATCACCCCGACGCAAAATTCCATCTTATAATAGTTTATGCGGTACCCGCTGCTATGTACATCAGATTCGAACCGGCCAACCGATCCCGTTAGCTCGGTGGTCGAGTGGTAAGACATCTGCACTAGAAAGCAGGAAGTCGTGGGTTCGAGTCCCACCCGAGTGATTTTTTCCAACTTTCACTCGGGAGGTAACACACTGAGTATACAGTGTTTAAAAATAGTTATGCCCATTGTGACAGAATTCAAATTCAAACACCTTTGAATCAATTAATGTTCCTTTTTTGCATGAAAGTTTCTCTACCATTTTAAAAGTTTCTCAAAACTTGTATGTTCTTCACTTTTGGGTGAGACATCGAACAAAGTAACCCATCCACATTAAGTTATTAAATAATACAAGCTTACAGATTTTGAATAACTTGTTTCCGACAATAATTCAGGCAAAGTTTTGGTGCTTTAAACTCACCAAACCAACCCCAACTCTTTTTTTCCTTCAAAAATGTCCTTTTTTTTTTTTGCGTAACAGAGGGGTATGGAATATCATGAGAAACAGTCCAACGATAAAAAATAATATGATCGTAACAATGTAGTGTTTTACACGCGAAAAATACACATTGATTTTCATTCGGATTGCATTTGTCGCGCTTAAAAAACTGTATTGTTACGGTCAATATTGCTTCATTGTTTGACGGTTTCTTATTAAATTAAATGTCGAAATGTTGAACGTAATGACAAATCACTATACGAAAAATCAATTTAAGCATCTTGAATGTCTGGGGTTGCTATCCCCCAAACGAGTTTGGTGGTGGATAAATATCGAGCCCACTATGTATGTGGCGCGCCCTCTATTGTAAGAATATTAGTGTAGATGCTGCACTATTGAACAGAAGGAAATACACGATGTATTCAAACCTGAAATTTCGTGCACTTTTTCCACGGCGTGTAACAAAGGGGCATTGGATATCATGAAAAACAGTACAACAATAAAAAAATATATATGATCGTAACAATGTAGTGTTTTACAGGCGAGAAATACACATTGACTTTCATTCGGATTGCATTTGTCGAGCTTAAAACACTGTATTGGTCCCTTTTCATATAACTTCATTGTTTGACGGTTTCTTATGAAATTAAATCCCGTTATATTAAACATAATGACAAATCAGTAGACGAAAATTCAATTTAATGCATCTTGTATTTCTCGAGTTGTTGCCCCTAAACGAGTTTGGTGGTGGATAATTATCGAGACCACTATTTATGTGGCACGCCCTGGCCCTCTATGGAAAGAACATTGGTGCTAATGCTACACTGTTGAAAAAAAAAAACGCGTTTTCCTAACAACTAAAGAAATACACGTAGTATTACTGTCGTATTATGGTGAAATGAGCGAATGAATATAGTTGGATAAAGTAATGTGAACTTGAATAAAACTGTGCGCATCATACCAGGTTCGTTTATATTAGCGCCCTCTAACAGTGAAAGTAAATGAGTGTCTAATCTGACAAGTGACATTTTGTATCAAGCAGTGCCTGAAGGTATCTGGTAAATGAACCCAGAATGGTACGCTACCGTGAAATAGCGAAATGTCACAGTTTACCCACAAAGTGCAAGTGGTACTACTGGCATCATCCTTCTAAGCAGTAGTTATTACCACATGGTGTTACCGCAAAACCGAAACGATACCGATACCCCACCATGCAAAGCCTCAAATCTTATTTCCGCATAACTTTTCATCATGAATTATTTAGAGTGATAGCCAAAAATGTGTAAATAAATCGCAACAGATGTTTGTGTGTGTATGTGTCGGAGAAGGAAAGGTTTGAATCTACAGGGCAAACACGAGGAAGGAACTACAGGGGTAGGTTGATCACACTGATGCACTCTTGGAAACCTACAGTCAGATTTGACTTGAAAACAGTCGATCATGAAAATTCATGTTGAATGACATCTGAAAAGTGGGTTTAGATTGTGTTAACCAAATGTTGCCTTAAGAGTTTAGAATTGAGGCAGTGGCGAAAATATTGTAGGCAGAAGGGACATCTATAGTTAGCTTTACATTGCCTAAAATTTACTGCCTCACACAAAATTTTGTTCTGGATCAGCCCCAACAATCCAGACTAAGGGCTGAACCAATCTCATGCACAGCATAATGCTCGCTAGACCTGAATAATTTCAAAAACTTAATTATCGAGTAATTTCTATTTTTTTTTATCTGAAAAAACATAATTTCTTGATCGGAAATTAGCCCGCTGGTTTGACTGTTACCAATCGTGAATCGGTATCACAGTTACGCAAGATCATTTCAGTGGAAATTGTGTTCATAAAACAATCTCCATCCAAGAAATACAGAAAACGAGGAAATTTCAAGCTTACTACTGCGCTCATTGTTTGAAAATTATTGGGTTAGCAATGATCTTCGGAATGTTAGTCACATGTTGATTAAAACAATATATCAAGACAGGCAAAGTTAAAAAAGAGCATTTGCCAAAATGTCAGGCACATCTCTATACGGTGGGTGTATAGGGAAGGGGGATCTCTCACTTCACTAAATATCATCGAGCGACCTTTTCGGTTATAATTTTAACGAAAACAAATCCATTATCAACGCAAAGAAACAGAATACAGTCTCCCGACAAATCACTGATCTATTCTGATGCTTGCTTGATTTCAAATAACAGACACTCACCTTTAAGAGACGTTCTTGAATTATATCGCGAAAGGAATCCTCAACACTCAAGCAGGTTACTGAAAAACAATATACCAACACAAAAGGGGGTTCAACATCCGCTTGGAGATAACTTGGAGGCTGCTTGGGGAGGTATAGCTGCATTTCACAGGTAAAACACACTCTGTCGTGCGAAACGTGATTTGGAGTCATTATTGCAAGCAGAATGCGTTTTCGACCGGCCCTGAATGGACTCACGCACGAGCAATTAACTTTCACGTCTTTATTTATTATTTATTTTTTTCGGGGGAGAAAGGAATTTTAAGGGTGCATATGCCCTTCTGCCGAGCATCCGACAAAAGGGGTATATCAAGCCCAACACCCCACTCGTTGTTCGGAAAGTTAGAGTGCCAGCGACAATTTTCAGAATCTAAATCCGTCGGTGATTCAAAAACTGCTTGTAGGCCATTGTGCAATTCGCAAGGGAAAAAAATTGTAGCAGGAAAAAAAATTGTTGTTTCGAACACTCACCGAGCAAATCCCGTTCTTGTCGTTCTGGCAATCAGGTCTCTCTCGGGTTGTCGGCTGAAGGTGAAGAGTAGTTGTGAGTAAAGGAAATGACCGCTCCAGCATTTATATCTTGCCGTCGATTTCCTGATCAGTGACTAAATGACTTGGCCCGCTTTGTGATTGGCCCCTTCGCGCTGTCAATCTCAAATCGCTGACTTGCTCAGTTATATTAATGAGACGGAAGATAATGTTATTACCACCGACACTGAAATAGCCGGTGGTGGATAGTGTATGGATGTCGGTGACACATCCAAAACACGTGATTTGCGATTGACACACACAGCCTGTCAATCACAGACCACTCGCTTGTGATCACCGTCTTGTGGGTGACAACCTCTGATTGGTGGATTGAAACATGACGTACACCGGCCGTGATTCATTCGGATGTTTGTTTGCGCTTTGTGCTATCCAGGTAGGTACACTCGCGAGTCGCGAGGCCCCTTCAATGGAAAATTATGCACGCTATTGTACAAAGCTACTGCCAGTGACGGAAAAGCTGAACATTAGCTAGCACAATGCTTTCGCCATTGGAGGGGGCCTTCCCGATAAAATTGATAGATTGTCCGGATTGGACTATACATCTTAACAATTCGATTTGTTCTTTTCGCCAAAAAAAAGGAATCTAGCTTGAAAATCTAGTGAAGGTCTAGTGAAGGTTCCGATCAATATGCCATGATCGTCTTCAGGAGATGAAGACGATCAGAACATATGATCGGAACGTCGATTTTCTCAACCTAACATCTTCTCAAAAAAGAGATTTTTACGACCTTCACTAGTTCCTACCACCACCATGCAAAGTTTCAAATCTTCCTTAGCTTAATTGGTAATGTAACAAGAACTTTAAGGGGCGGATCCAGACATTTTTGTGGAGGGGGGTGTTTCATCAGCAATGCTGAAATGTAGACAATTTTTTGTTTATGTCCGGACACTTGGCTCCGTTAAATCAATAGGTGCGTGTGTGTGTGTGCCTGTGTAAACACTGGCAATCGTGGACGTAGGACAAAAGAATTGGGGCGCAAACAATACGTCCACGATTGACCGAACGTCCACGATCTCAAATCGTGTACAAAACCAATGAGAGCTGTCGCTAAAAAGTTAAGGTACAAACAAAGGAAAGAGGATTAGGGACAATGGGGCGTCCACGATTGCCGGCATTTACACACGTGTGTGTGTGTGTGTGTGTGGGGGGGGGGGGGGGGGGTGGGTGCGTGTGTGTGGGGGGGGGGGGGGTTGCTCGTACCATACTTTCAATGGGGGCGCTGTTCAAATCCAACAATTATTAACCCTTTATTACAGAATAGTGTACAAATACCCCGTGACACAGCCTGCAGGCTCTGTCCGTATTTTCTGCACAGGCGTAAATTAATACCAGTATAATTGCTTTGGGGTGTCAGAGCAGGGGGTGGGGTTAACATTATTCTTTATCAATATTTATGGATTTCTATGGATTTGACACCCCCCCCCCATCCGTGCCTGACTTCAAAATAACATCATGTTCATTAGGAATACGTTGCCAGTCCACTTTTAATAGTGGGGGGGGGGGGGGGGGGGTTGACAGCAATTTTAACCGACGGACAATTACTGTTCTAAATGATAGAAGTATTGTTTTCCAAGACACCCACCCTCCGAATAATCGCTATAGCAATGGAATGCAACTTGACGTACCCGGGATGGCGCAACTGTACTGATCTACCACAACAACAGTGCTAAATATGTTGGGACTATCTAAATGTAAAGGAATGTAAAGGAAGTTTAAAAGGTCCGCATTTCCTGAATAGGTCTTTTCAGGTTATGACCAATTTCCGCATAACAATTCAGCCGGAAATACTTTGATGAATCCCATGGATTTTCTTTCGACAATGACTTACCAGCTAATCTGTTTTCTCTCCCTCAACAGTGTCTTGTGTCGAAAAACGGAGAAAATCTTGGCGATGGGCTGCAGTCGCAGTCCAAACACAACATTTGCCTCACTTTTGCAAAGAACGATAGTCCAGCTGCTGGTCACGTTATCTCAAAAATTAAGTGATGTATTGAATGGCATTGTTGCCAGATGAGTGGTCACTAAAAGTAGACAAACAAGACGGACGATTGAGACGAAATATTGTTTTTCTCACCCTCAACAGTGTTTTGTGTCGCAACACTGAGAATAACTTGGCGATGGGCTGAAGTTGCAGTCGAAACACAACATTTGCCTCACTTTTTTGCACAGAAATTATAGTCCAGCTGGACACGATATTTCCAAAGAATAAGTGATGCATTGAATTGAATTGTTGCCGGATGATTGGTCATGAAAAGTAGACAAACAAGACAAAAGATTGAGACGAAATATTGTTTTTCGCTCCCTCAACCGCGTCTTGTGTTGCAACACGGAGAAAAACTTGGCGATGGGCTGCAGTCGCAGTCTGAACACAGCATTTGCCTCACTTTGCGCAGAAATGATAGTCCAGCTGAACAAGCTATCTCAAAAATTTAGTAATGCATGGAATTGAAATGTGGCCAGATGATTGGTCATGAAAGGTAGAAAGACAGAAGATTGAAACGAAATATTGTTTTCCGCTCCCTCAACAGTGTCTTGTGTCATCACGGAGGAAAACTTGGCGATATAGGTTGCAGTCGCACTCCAAACAAAACGTTTGCCTCACTTTTGCACAGAAACAATAGTCCAGCTGGACACGCTACCTCAAAAATTTAGTGACTCATTGAATACAATTTGTGGCCAGATGATTGGTCATGAAAAGTAGACTAACAAGACAAATGATTTAGACAAAATATTGTTTTTCTTCCCCTCAACAGTGTATTATGCCGCAACACGGAAATAGTCGTGGCGATAGGCTGCAGTCGCAGTCCAAGCAGAACATTAGCCTGACTTTTGAACAGAAAAGGTAGTCGAGCTGGCGCGCTATCTCGAAAATTAAGTAACTCATAGAATAACATTTGTGGCCAGATTAGTGGTCATGAAAAGTAGACAAACAAGACTGAAGATTTAGACCTGCCATGGAGACGTCCCAGTGTACAGAAAATACCCCAAACTATTGAACACGCAAAAACAATCTACGCGTTGCTTAAATAATAACTCATTAAATACCTGTTGTACTGGTTTGAAATTTCTTTTAATTATTGTCGAGCACATGTCCATAAAGCCCATACAGTATTAAGACAAACCAATGTTATAGTCACCAGTGTTGTAGTGCTCGTACTCGGTACTAGTACTCGAGTACTACTCGAGTACCTTTTTTGGATTACTCGTAGTCGTACTCGTACTCGAATGTCAAAGTACTCGTACTCCATACAACGGTACTCGTACTCGAGTAGCAAAGTGCTCGTACTCGCACATGTCGAAATTGTACTTGATCATCAAAAGTACTCGTACTCGAATAACGGTACTCGATAAAACAAAGTACTCGTACCCGAATATCAGTACTCGTTAAAAAAAAAATAATTGTATAGCACTTACGTTACCACGGCCTTATTTTATCGATACTTTGAGTTTCAAATGACCGATTGCGGAGAAATCGAAATGTTCTCTACTCTACGCACGTCCGTACAGACACAATTAACAGTTAGCCTCGACTGGGTCTGTATATAGGTCTGACTGGGCCGGGGCCAACTTATCCACAATAACCCATTTGCCGTGGGCACAATGGCCGATCATTGTACACACTGTACGCCGAGGTGTTCCTCAACATGGGCTACGATTAATTTGGGTGATTGGAGCAAAGCCGTTTTCTGAACCCCGGTTTCGGTCCTTTAACCCTAAAGGGGCCGGGGGTGGGGGCGGAATCTGCCCCCCCCCCTCAACATTTTCCTTGATAGCCTCTAAAAAAAAAAATTTCGCGACCCGAGCTGTTATGACTTTTTAGCCTCGAGCTTTGCGCATCTTTTGATACCAAAAACATAAAAATCGGAACACGGGTTGCCGCGTAGCGAAAAATTTTCCGCCGCTACGCGCCGTGAAAACTGAATGTTCCCATATACGTCGTGTATACAGAGCAGAATTGCCATTCGTAATTATGAATAATTAATTAGCCATAATTCCAAAACCCTTTGACCTATAGTCATGAAATTTCTTGGGTATGTTCAGGAAGAGTTGCTCTATGCATGTGCCGAGTTTCAAAATTTTTCGTCACTCGATGGCCGAGATCTCGATGGCCGAGATCTTGGGGGGGGGGAGGGGAGGCGGAATCCGCCCCCCCCCGGCTGAAAGTGGTCAAAATAACCCAGCCCCTTTAGGGTTAATACGGGTCAAGCCCCATTGCCAATGTGCATGAATGGAAAAAGAGACACAGCCGAAGCCGAGGTTTGAAAAACAGCCCCTAGTCTGGTTACGGCAGCAGTTTCACAACGGCCTAGCCTTAACCCTAAAGGAGCCGGGTTATTTTGACCATCTCTCAGCCGGGGGGGGGGGGGGGGGGGCGGATTCCCCCCCCCCCCTAAGATCTCGGCCATCGAGTGACGACAATTTTGAAACTCAGCACATGCATAGAGCAACTCTTTCTCTCGCCGGAAAATATTTCGCTACGTGCCAACCCGTTGTCCGATTTTTATGTTTTTGGTATCAAAAGATGCGTAAAGCTCGAGGCTAAAAAGTCATAACAGCTCGGGTCGCGAAAATTTTTTTTTTTAGAAGCTATCGCGGAAAATGTTGAGGGGGGGGGGGGCGGATTCAGCCCCCCGGCCCCTTTAGGGTTAAACAGAGTCCTATGAATGGGAAGCAGTCTAAATGCGTACTAAATCACCTGCAATAAAACAAAAACACGCGCATCTGCCGGTCATTTGCATGCACGTTGCATGCACTTTTGTACGTGTACGCTTACGCTTGCCTCAGTGGCACTTCAGTCACTTTTTTGTACCCAAATTGTATACGTTGTTCATGCAGCGTGCATGTTTTGCGCTGTTCGCATATCAGAAACATATGGGACACTGACTTCGAACTTCATCTTCGAACTTCTTCAAGCATATGTGGAACTTCATCAAGCATATGCGGAAGAAACACCCTGCTTTTGTAAGAACACTAAGAACAGAGGTTGAAACTAAGTAGAAATAAAAAAAATATTTTCTCGGCCATTTGAATGCTTGCTGTACTTGAGTTTTTTTTTCAGTCTGAGGAATGACAGTTTACCTAAACGTTCATGTGTGTATCTCAGCTGTGTAGCATTTCCTTGGAAAATACATTTACACTGATTTGAGACTGCTGTTGCCGATTTAAAAAAACAAATTAACTTACAAAAAAAATAAAAAGCTTACAAAGACGAACCCTCTTACAAGTGATTAACAGTACACATAATTTTAGGCTTCATGCACAATATACCAGGTGCCGTATTCAGAAATACAAGTACTCGTACTCGTACTCGGAATACAAGTACTCGTACTCGTACTCGTACTCGGAAGTACAAGTACTTGTACTCGTACTCAGACGTTCAAGAACTCGTACTCGGAGACATGTTCTTGTACTTGGAAGCACTCGTACTCGTACTCGGCAACCTAGGTACTCGGCAGTACTCGGTACTCGGAAAAAAAGTACTCGACTACAACACTGATAGTCACCCAAAAACCTTTTGTGTCGCCACGGAGAAAACTTGCATTAAATGTGTCCTAGTGTACAGAAAATGCTCCTTACTATTGAACACTCAGAAACAACCAACGCGTTGCTTGAACAATAACTCATTAAAAATATGTTGTACAGGTTTGAATTTTCTCTTAACTATTGTTGAGCACATGTCCATAAGGCCTGTAGAATATGTAGACACACCAACGTTGCACTCACCCCCCAAAAACATTTTTTTTGTCATCACGGAGAACACCGGCCATAAAGACGTCCCCGTGTACAGACAATACTCCTGACTATTGAACACGCAGAAACAACCCACGCGGTGCTTGAACAATAACTCAATAAATACCTGTTGTACTAGTTTGAAATTTCTTTCAATTATTGTCGAGCACATGACCATCAAGCCTAAAATGTATTAAGACAAACCAATGTTGTATTCATCAGAAAACTGTTATTGTCATCACGAAGAGAAACTGCCATAAAGACGTCCCAGTGCACAGAAAATACTCCTTACTATAGTGAACACGCAGAAATAATCTACGCGTTGCTTGAACAATAACTCAATAAATACCTGTTGAACTAGTTTGAATTTTTTTTAAAATTATTGTCGAGCACATGTCCATACAGCCTATATAAAAATTACGACAAATCAACGTTGCAGTCACCCAAAAACCTGTTTGTGTCGCCACGGCGAAAACTTGCATAAAATGTGTCCCAGTGTACAGAAAATACTCCTTACTATTGAACACTCAGAAACAACCAACACGTTGCTTGAACAATAACTCATCAAATACAAGTCGTACTGGATTGCATTTGCTCTTAACTATTGTAGAGCACATGTCCATAAGGTCTGTAAACTATTTAGACAAACCAACGTTGCACTCACCCCCCCCCCAAAAAAAAAAACCCGGTTTTTTGTCATCACGGAGAGAACCTGCCATAAAGACGTCCCAGTGTAAAGAAAATACTCCTGACTGTTGAACACGCAGAAACAAGCCATGCGTTGCTTGAACAATAACTCAATAAATACATGTTGTACCAGTTTAAAATTTTCCTTCATTGTTGTTGACCACATGACCATAACGCCTATGATGTACTAAGAAAAACCAATGTTGTATTTATCCAAACAACTTGTGTTGTCATCACGGAGAGAACCTGCCATAAAGACGTCCCAGTGTACAGAAAATACTCCTGACTATTGAACACTCAGAAACAACCAACACGTTGCTTGAACAATAACTCATCAAATACAAGTCGTACTGGATTGCATTTTCCCTGAACTATTGTTGAGCACATGTCCATAAGGCCTGTAAAATATTTAGACAAACCAAGTTACACTCACTCCAAAAAAACTGTATTTGTCATCACGGAGAAAACCGGCCATAAAGACGTCCCAGTGTACAAAAAATTCTCCTTACTATTGAACACGCAGGAACAATGTACGCGTTGCTTGAACAATAACCTCTTCAATACCTGGTGTACTGGTTTGAAATGTATGTTAATCAATGTTGATTATATGATTATAGAGTCAATAAAATATCAAGATAAACCAACATTGTAATCACCAAAAACCACTTTTTTTGTCATCACGGAGAAAACTTGCCATAAAGACGTCCCAGTGTACAGAAAATACTCTTGACTATTGAACACGCAGAAACAACCTATGCGTTGCTTGAACAATAACTCATTAAATACCTTTTGTACTGGTTTGAATTTTTAAAATTATTGTCGAGCACATGTACATAAAGCCTATAAAGTATTAAGAAACCTTGTTGTAGTCACCCCAAAAACCTTTAGTGTTACCACGGAGAAAAGTTGTATAACATGTGTCCCAGTGTACAGAAAATACCCCTGACATCAAGCAGAAACATCTACGCGTTTGTGCTGCTTGAACAAGAATTCATTAAATACTTGTACATGTTGATGAAATATAGATTTTGGCTCAATATTCTGTCTTGTCTGTCTATTTTATGACCACTCATCTAGCAACAAATCAATTGAATGCATCCCTTCATTTTTGAGTCAGCGTGTCCACCTGGACTATCATTTCTGTGTAAAAGGTCAGGCAAATGTTCTGTTTGGACAGCGACTGCAGCCTATCTCAAAAATCGTTGAATTGAATTGTGGCCTGAGGATTGGTCATGAAATGTAGACAAACGAGACAGATTTAGACCAAATTATTGTTTCTCTGTCCCTCAACAGTGTCTTGTGTTGCAACACGAAGATAGTCTTGGCGATAGGGTGCAGCTGCAGTCCGAACAGAACATTTGCCTTATTTTTGCACAGAAACGATAGTTCAGTTGGACAAGCTATATCAAATATTAAGTGATGCATTGAGTTGAATTGAATTGTGGCTGGATGATTGGTCATGAATAGTACACAAACAAGACAGAAGATTTAGACAAATTATTGTTTTTCTCTTCCTTAACGTTGTCTTTTGTCAACACGGAGATATTTGGCGATAGGCTCCAGTCGCAGTCCAAACAAAACATTTGCCTTACATTTGCACAGAAACGATAGTCCAGCTGCTATCTCAAATATTAAGTGACCCGCTGTTTGAATTTGCGGCCAGCTGATTGGTCATAAACAAGTGGACAAACAAGAAAGAAGATTTAGACAAAGTATTGTTTTTCTCTCCCTCAACAGTGTCTTGTGTCGCCGCAACTTTGAGATAAATTTGGCGATGGGCTGAAGTCGCAGTCCAAAGAGAACATTTGCCTCACGTCTGCACAGAAACCACAGTAAAGATTTCAAGAAATTAGATAAGTAGACAACTTCGTTTAAAAAAAATATATTTTTGTGGAAACATTGGCATGTCCCCTTCCTCCCTCAAAACTAACCTACTCTCAACCCTAACCCTAACCCACTTTCCAGAAATCCCCATTCTTAAACCCCACAACCTCAAACCCGCTTTTATCCTCAAAGCCATATTCCAACCTCAAACCCATGTACCCTAGTCAACCAGTCTCCGTCGACCTTTGAATCCAGACCCAAATGTGATCATCCTGACTTGCCCAAAATTCAAAGATCAACACCTACAAAAGTATTCCAAACTTAACCATTGGCTATAAAATGATTCCAATATGAAAGCAATTAGATATTTTAAAAAAGTACTTCCATTTATTCACGAGTCAGTGTCAAATTGGTTGGTTATCATTCACAAAAGACAAATGATTCCAGTTCAAAAACAACTTCTTGCTTTTACTTCCCTGTAAATTCGATTGCGTTCTTCCAAACACAGTGTACTATTACAAAAGTGTCAAAACATGAATGAAGTCCAGCCAAAGTGTTAAAAAAGGGGATAGTTTTTCGTATTATTAAAGGCTATTAGTTTTAAGTAGTTATATTCCCTACTTATTACATTATTATTTACCTGGACAGCAGAACCACTGCTACCATCTACAAATCCTTCATTATGCCTAAATTGGAATATTGCAGTCCAATCTGTGGTACGGCAGCTAAATCAAAACTGGGGATCCTTGAAGAAAGAAAGCCATAGCTTCCATTCCACCAACTCTTCATGCATCATGCAGAACTATAGGTATTCAGCCTCTAATCTATCGTAGGCAAGTTGCTGGTCTAACAGTCTCCAGGAAAATGCAGTGCTCTCCTCTGCCTCATCCTCTGGACAGACTCAAACTACCTCCACTCACAGCACCCCTGTTCTACCAGGCAGTCATCTGCATCCCATCAATATACAGTCGTCATTCCAATATCACGTACCTCACAACATCTGAGATCATTTACAGCATCCTATGCAAGGCTTTGGAACTCACTACCCGCTTCTGCTGTGTTAGCTCCATCTAGCCAATCTTTTAACTCGACTGTACATAATTTGCTCCTTTAACCCTAAAAGGGCCGGGGGGGCGGAATCCGCCCCCCCCCTCAACATTTTCCGCGATAGCTTCTAAAAAAAATTTTTTCGCGACCCGAGCTGTTACGACTTTTTAGCCTCGAGCTTTGCGCATCTTTTGATACCAAAAACTTAAAAATCGGACCACGGGTTAGCCTGTAGCGAAAAATTTTCCGGCGCTACGCGCCGTAAAAACTGAATTTTCGCATATATGTCGTGTACACCGAGCAGAATTGCCATTCATACATATGAATAATTAATTAGCCATAACTCAAAAACCCTTTGACCTATAGTCATGAAATTTCTTGGGCATGTTTAGGAGGAGTTGCTCTATGCATGTGCTGAGTTTCAAAATTTTTCGTCGCTCGATGGCCGAGATCTTAGGGGGGGCGGAATCCGCCCCCCCCCCCCGGCTGAGAGATGGTCAAAATAACCCGGCCCCTTTAGGGTTAACACGCCCCCTGCTCATAATTTATGAATGTTTGCTGTGGTTTTTCTACTAGCTTCATGTTCTCTGGAGGAAGGCCTTAATAAAACATTTTAAAAAGGTCATCATTTAAGCTGTCAAACAGAGCCCTATAATCAAATTTACTAGAGGCTAGTCAACACTTTTCTGAGACGCGTTTATAAACAGTTACATTTTTAATTCTGGCAAGCGTTAGACAAATTTATTTATTGTTTTTGTAATAAAACTATTGTCAAATTTGACGAACCAAAATTGCAATCATAAACAATGATTTTTATAAGAAATAAACGTTCAAAGTCAATTTATAGCTGCAATTAACACATGGGAGGAACAAAACGAGGTGAGTTAATTTTTTTTGAATATTCTGGGAACATGTGCTGGAATTCGCGAATGCAATTTCTTTACAAATATAAATGTTCAACGATATAGGGGCGTGTCCCCGCCCACCTAAGAATAGGCCTCAATGCCCTTTTCTGGAAACACACCTTTCCAATGCACTTAGGTATCGATGAGAGACTTTATTCGGAAACTTGGGCTCGCGTCCGAGGACATGATTCCAATGACAAATGCTGACATTGTGAGCGTGGGTGGATCCAGAAGGCATGATCCTTCAACAAAAATATAAACCAGAGAGAACACAATCATAGTAGTGAATTTCTATACGATCGAGGACAATACTTTATGTTTCCTTTTGTCCCTGTAATATGACAATCCCTAACAGACTAAGCAATAAGTGTATTATCGAGGAACAAAAGATCACAAAAAAAGTTCAGTGTTCTTTCAGCAAAACGAAAACAAATCACATGAGGATGTGTGTGAATTGTTTTCGTTTTGCTAAATGAACGCATACCCTTTTTTTTCATTCGTGGACAGAACTTTAAAACAGTGGTTGTGTTTAAAACTCCGTAACTTAAAAGGTACATAAGTGAGTGTTGTGAATGATTTTTGTACTAAAAAAAAAGTTTATGCATTGAACCTTTAAATCCTAGATATTAAAATTGCTACGTGCAGAACTTCACTAAAACAATGGTCCCGACATTTGGGTTTCGTTTTGTTTAATCACCCTGAAATGTGCAATGTTAGGCATCTGAACCTGCTACCAAAATGATTTCAGTTATGCAAATAACGTTTACACATTACATTGATACTGACCTTTTTTATAAATTAAATTGACCTTTTTAATCTATAGGCCTCACTCGTTGGCTGCCTTGTCGAATTTATATCTATTTCATACAAATAATGAAAAAAAATCCGAATGCTTAATACGGGACAGACGTATCTCTTCAAAAGAATATAAAACTAAGCATTTGTAATGCTGCCTTGATTCAAACAACCATTTTAATGACCGTTTCTTCTGCTTGTACATTATTATAGATCTACAACCAACGTTTTAAAAACGATGAAACGTTAAAGAATGATCTTTTTATATATCGATATCGTTAATTTTCAGTATTTTGTAAGCTATAACATTTCTAATATACACTAATTCAGTGTCAGCACTCAAACCATTAGTTATTCCAACACCGTATTAGTCTGGTTCCCTAGACCTGACAATTATTCCCGACGCTCACGTCTAAATTGTAGGTCAGGCAGCCTCCGTGGCTAAAAATAAACATGACGACATTGACGGCCCTTTTTCAAAGCTCGGCTTCGTTTCCGATTTCGCTTTATAACTTATAGCTTTTTTAACGTTCTGATCAAATGTGTAAATAAATCACTTGCTTCGTAATATCATACAGTTATGATAATACAGTTTGATATTTCTGTAAGATAACATTGACTAATGTAGATCTGAAATATTCGAAATTAGGCACCCAAACAGCACTGCTAGCGGCGGAGCCGAATAAAGACCGAGTTTTGGAAAATCTCGGTAACGGTCGTCAAATTCAAAATAGTACACGACTCAGCAAAAAGTTCGCCCATACGATCCATCCATGATTAATGCACAAAATCGTCGTTGAATTTCAAGTTTTCTTAATGAAAGCAATGAATATTAATTATCAACTCATTTAAACAGGTTTTTAATTGGCAATTAGCAGTTAATTAAACCTATGTTATACTCGGAAATACTCGGGCGCTATCCGATTGTCGACGAAATGAACTCGGCAAACTTCTGACATTTTCGGAAAAAGGAGGAATTCCTCCCGTTTTAGTCACGTGAAGTAAATTGTAATACAATGTATTACCAGAGGCTACCTGACCTAAGATTCGTAAGGAATAGTCGGAAACGTTTGATCTGGGAACCAGACTAACACCGTATTACCGATCTGCATATGCGCTAATGAAATATTACAATAATCAATGAAATTGTTTTGATAACATTGAATAAAAAATCACTTAGGCCTCCTCATTGATTTTTGTTTTTGTTTGTAATAAACAAAGGTGTGATTGAAAGTTCGTCAATGTGTATAAATTTGTGTATTATTATGCGTGGTTATTATGTTTGTCTATGCGGGATAAAGGAGGAAGCCACTGAATGAGGTGTAGTAACTGGAACTACTATACGCCGTACCGTACATAGTCAGATACACCGTGTCTCCTCGCTGCAGAACAAGCACGACGTTCCCAGACACCTGCTCATAGGGACTCGAATCACTGCTATGACCAGTGACAACCATTTCCCCGTTCTCCCGGAGATGAACCCAAAGGCTGCTGCTGGGATTTTTGAGCACCGAAAACATGAACACGTGGGTGCCCGGCACATTACAGGTGAACGTACCGGTCCCGAGATCGAAGCTGGTATCCGCCAGAAGCGTCTTGGTCTCCTGGAAGGGCAAACGGGTGTCGTGACTCGAAGAGGTAAAGCTGCTCGTCCTTCTCACGGTGAATGCCACCCGCTGGTTGGAGTCGTCTGGAGTCTCTCCTGGCTCACCCTTTTGACCTTTGACACCAACTATACCCGGTGGACCTCTCGGTCCTATCTTGCCAGGGAGGCCAACCCCGTCGTCTCCTCTAGATCCAGAGTTCCCAGGTGCTCCCCGCTCACCCATAAGGCCAATAGGTCCCGTCTCACCTTTTTCGCCCTTTGACCCCGGTGGGCCATAGGGTCCCACCGGTCCAGGCAGACCTGGTATGCCGGGTATTGCGGCAGGTCCCTGGCAGCACATTTGACACACCTTAGTCGTAGGACCATCATCGTCCGAGGGAGCCGGCCCAGTAACGGAAGCTCGGAGCTTGACGGAGTTACCCAGAAGGAGGGCGATTGAAATAATGTTTAACCCCAAGATCTTCATGCTGCACTGAAAAAGAAATAGATAAAATTTGACCAAAATAAATGAAGGAGAACGGGGCAAAAAGAGTTAAGAAATAGGTAAAAGTCAAGAAAAATATTCAGTTATTTTTAGTTGATAACTTTTGAATTAGTCAAAAGCTAATGGACTTTCGCGGTCGTTTGTAAAACCGTGCAGAGCTAGAGCTTTGAGAAATCATAATTCAGAAAATATGAGTTCACCGCGATACATAAGTGGCGAATCAGTGGACAAGGAATAAAAAAAAAACCATGAAAAAGCGAAGTATTTAAATCGGTTTCCATGGCAAGTATGGGTAAACCATTGAATATATTTTGTTATCATTTTGCCTGCCGATGAAAGTAAGGAAAGGTACTACACATTTGTGGGTTTTTTATTTTTCATCCCATTTTATTTTTATTTTAGAAAATCATGAATTAAACATCACCACACCCACCTCGAGTTTGTTCTTGAAGATCAGGTCCAAGAAGAGATCACAAAGAGTTCAGTTAAGGCTGAAAAACATAGCAACAAAAACTGGTATACATTTAGACCTTAGTGAGGAAACAATAATAATTGTTTTATCAATTAATAGATGAAATACCGAGTTTTTTTTATTTTGATAAATCGTTACTTTGAATGTCAATTTGAAGAACTTGGCCGGAAGTACCTGATGTTTGTACTTCAAATACAGAGTTATGCTAACGTTCAGAAAGGTATGATCTGTAAAGAATATTAGCGTAAAACTCAGGCAATGTTATACGGTAGGTGTAGGGGAGGGGATTCCAAAATTATAAATGCCTCTCTTTTATTTTTTTTTATTGAGGGTGAAGGTTTCTGTCATAATTTTTACCCAAATAAATGCATAGAAATTAGTCTTCCAACAATCATCGCTCTTTTGTGATGCTTGATGGGGTAAAGGCCACAAATTATTTCAACGGACACTCACCTGGAAATAATTGTCTTGAATCTATCACGAAACAAATGCCCAACACTCGAGCAGATTGCTAGATGACAAAAATAACAACAGAATTAGTGACTTAGATCCGTTCGAGAAAACTGCTGGGAGGCACAATTCAGTTTCACAAGTAAAACACACTCTGTCGCGCGAAGTGTGATTTGGATTGACAATTGATCTATTTTTCAAAATGTATATGATCCTGTTAGTTAAAGCTTCAACGGGTTAGGTGCTATGCAAATAACCCTTGTTTTTCTAATTATTTTAATGTTTGAATTTGTGGTTTAGGAATCATACGTGCACTACCGCAGTCACATTACAGTTGTTAAATAATGAATATTTTCCGGATGGCATATCAGCGCACTGGTTTGGCTATTAGCATCAGCCAAAATCTTTGTCAACCGTGAATATGTCGCAGAAAAGTTTTAGCATTTGTTACAATCTTTAACAACAGCACAACCGCAATCTATTACACAACCCAAATAGAACAAAACAATTCAAACAAATCTAAGTGGCATACTGAGTGGAACCCTACATGCAAACCTGAGTGAATTCATGCGAGAGCTTTCAAGGCAGACAGCAGAGCAGAAGGGCCGAATAATTTGCACAAACATGAACTCTACACATGATTTCTAAAAATGAATCCAATCAGATAAAGCAATTTGGACTTGAATAATTCTGTGTGCATGATTATCATGTCCCTTTATATTTGCGCCTTCTAAAAGTGAAACTGAAGAATGTTCATTCCGACTAGCCACACATTTTATCAACAATGTGTAAATGTAACCAGGAACTGATGGAACCAAAATTAATCGGGCGCGGATCGGAATATTAGCGAGCTGGTTTGGCCGTACGTAAGCGTGTATCAGTATCGTAGTCACGCAAGATTAATTTTAAAAGAAGTTTTGTTCCTAAAAATTTTGTTTTTCAGTCCTAAAGCAACTACATTTTTACAAGCTTTGCGAGAAGGCGTTGTCAGCCTGGCATAAGGGCGTATATGCGCAACCGTCGTACTACCAAAATCTGTTCACCTAAAGGGCATATGCAGAAAACTTCCTTTGTTTTATAAAATTTGAAACTTTTCAGAGAAAACACAAGTTGCTCCAAAAGGTCTGATTCATTCGTGTGACAAATTAAAATTCATACGATTTATAATATGCGCGAGAGAACATAAATATTGCGCGTGGGGAAAATTTCAACGCAATGCCAGGCATTCAAAAAAATGGAAATATCAAGCCTAGTATCACGCTCGTTGTTCGAAACATAATTGTGTCAGCAACAATAATCAGAATCTAAATCCGACGCTGATTCAAACACTATGTGCAAACAGGCAACAACTTCAACAATTGTATTTGTTCAGGGAAATTCATTGTTTCAAGGACTCACCGAGTAAATGCCGTTCTTGTCGTTCTAGCAATCAGTTTTCTCTAGCTCTCGGGTTGTCGTCTGAAGGTGAAATTGAGCTGCGTCGTTCTGAGGAGTGAAGCGGCCACTACTGCCTTAAATCTTATAGTCGATTTCCTGAGCAGTGACAGGCCCTTTTGGGATTGGCCCCTGCGCGCTGTCAATCTCAAATCACTGACTTGCTTCATATTAATGAGACGGAAGATAATATTATTACCGTTGAGGCTATATACTCACGATCAAAACGTGGACCATCGACACTGAGATAGCCGCCTGTTATTGGTGGATATTGTATGGATGTCGGCGACACATCAAAAACACGTGATTTATGATTGACACACACAACCTGTCAATCACAGACCACGCACTTGTGATCACCGACTTGTTGGGTGAAACACTCTGATAGGTGGATTGAAACATGACGTACCCCGGCCGTGGTTTAGTCGGATGTTCGTTGCGCTTGGTGCTATTGAATTACATGCATATAGACGAACCCGTGTACGTGATCACTATACACCTGCGAGGCCGCTTCAATGGAAAACAAAAACCCGGTTATGCACGCTATTGAACAAAGCAACTGCCCCATGACGGAATAGCTGAACAATAGCTAGTATACGCTTTCGCCATCGAAGGGGGGGGGGGCATAGTGACAAAATGGATAGTGTCCAAATGAGTTTGTGCATATGAGCATATGCACATGAACATCAAGTGCTGTAGTCTTCAATTATGAAGTTAGCACTCAATTGGGAGAAGAAGAAGAACTCTTGGTGTTATCGTAGCGCAGTTATGCTGATTTCGGGAGAAAAAATCCCAACAAGCAACATTAATATGGAACAATTCATAGGAGCATTGCCAACCCTCTGAATCGGGAGGGATTGACAACAAGTCTGCCAACAGACAATTGTTGTGCTTAAAGATATAGTTTTTCTTCACGAACGAATCCCTTCGCAAATTCGAAACGGGGGGGGGGGGGCAGTGAAGGTGGGAAGGGGAGGTAGGGGACGGGGAGCGGTAGAGGAGGGTGGCTTCACAACATCTTCACACAGACCCACGATTGGACACACAATTTTGCCTACAGTACAATGATTTAGCCGACCAAAACTAATGGGTGGTGTCACGCCCCCACACCCCTTTAACGATACCCGTGAAATTACCACCTCTAAAGGTGGAACTATGTAAAGTGTCAATTCCGACTTTTGATACTAAAGTTTTGCTTTCAGCAATGCTTGAATGTAACTTGATGAGGTTCCCATCAATGGCGCAACTGAACTACCACAATGACACAGTTCGATACAGCAAAGTACAAATTGCATTGGGTTTGTACAGGAAGTTTGACATGTCCGCATTTCCGGAATAGGTCTCTACAAGTTATGACCAACTTCCGCATAACGATTCACCGGGGATAGGTTTAATAAATTACACCAGCATGTTATATTCTGGATTTCTTGACCGCCGTGACTTACCAGCTGATATGTTAAAATCAAAACCATGATTGGTTCATATTTTTCGCAGCTCAATTTGATTCTTGTCCAGCAGTACAGGGAAATGAACGTCCGGACAACGACAGAGGGCGCAACGTGACAACAGCATCGTCGGGATGCACTTCTGCATTAAATTTCCCATAGACACAAGTGTAAAATGCCCATACTTCAAAAAACTTAAAAAAAAAACACACGCAGAACTCTCACATGTATTTAAGCTGCACAGAAAAAAATCAACATGTCATCTTTCATAGTTTTTTGCATTTTTAATTGGTTGATCATTGCCTTTTGAGAGATTTCCATCCAAAAAAGATGACCCTATTATCCCCAAAGCAGAAAGGTAGGTATCTTGAAAACAGGTCCCTCCACAACATGAAGAAATAGTGGAATTTTTTTTTAGTAATGCCGTAGTCAATTGAGTGTGATAGGCCGTCTGACAAGGATTGTGCACAATTACAAACCGCAGCGCTAGGGGTTTTGTGTAGAATGATTAGAGGACCACTTTTTTTTGCTGCAATGTGTCAGTAATATAAACACTACTCACATTGACAGAAACCGTGAAAGAAGAATTTGTTATTATTTAAGGAGTAGCAGCGTAAGCCTCAGACACTCCGTCTTATTATCATCAATTGCTTCCAAAAGAGGGCGCGCTGAATAAACACTGCTCGACGCGCGCCGACTTCTGTCCATTCGCGATGTAAACACACAGTTATTGCAAGCAAATACACACTTGTATGAGTTGTCCAGACGGCTAATTCTCGTCATTATTTAAGGCACCCACACTCGTTCAAGAGCAATTAAATTATAGGTGATCACTTAAAGTTTAGATTTTACTGTGCTTTTGTTTATGTTACTCTTACCAGATACTAGTTTGTCTTAAGTGATCACTCAATGATGAGACTTTAAGATGCTGTATGGTCAGAATGTTACATTTAATTGCATGATTGAAAGCGACAACCCCATATTGTTATACTTCTACTTAGTACAAATTGGCGCATAGATACATACGAAAAATGTTAATGTAACTTTGTTCCTAGTTCAAGTCGGATAAAGTGTTGTTATTTTTGCATAATTTGCAAATTCAAACGATTGAAATTCGTGTACAAAACCAATGAGAGTTGTTGCTAAAAAAGTTAAGTACAAACAAAGAAATGATGATCAGAGACAATTGGGGGTCAACGATTGCCGGTGTTTACAAGGGTGTGTGTGTGGGGGGGGGGGGGGGGGAAGACGGTTTGATCCGATGGCCCTTCGGCCTCCCCTCCTACCGGTCCAAAAGGCGTGTGGGCGGGTGATATCCCCATCACCACCCCCTGATTTAAGGCCCGGTCGACGACGGCAACGGGTGTGTAGCTTAGTCCGCGGATGAGATCGGCGGCATGGGATCTAACGTGATGATGAAGGACGATTGGGACTGTGGAATGTCCTGTGAGGTGTTCAGGGTCACAGTCAAGGCCGGAGTCTAACAGTGAACTCAAGCAAATGGAAATGTGCCTCGCCAGTCTGGCTTAGTGCTGGAGTACTCGAACTGAGATTTTACATAATATTGCGACTCGTGCGCAGGTTTGATTCAGTCTTTCAAATCTGCGGACTAATATTTTTCACTAGTTCTTCAAAAAATGGGCGTCGGCAGAATGGAAGGTATGAGAGAAAAAATGGAGGGAAGGGAGAAGAGGGGGGAAGCGCACATCACTCACATCGGCAATGACTGCGGAGTAGTTTCAGCTGTTGCGGAACGTTACTGGACGTGGGGCGCAAAGTTCAAGCGTCTCTTTAGCGAGGTATCCAAAAGTTGGTTGGGGGGGGGGGACTTCAAAACGTGGGTGGGGAAATGAACCCTCTCCCACCCCCACTTCCGCCAACTATGAAAGTAATTGTCCTGCTGTTTATATTGACGGATTGCGGACAAGACCACTTTGCAACTCGGGTGATTCACAATACAGTGCGTCACCAAGAGTTTGCCACAGAGAGTTATTTTTTCCCGGTGCATTGTGGGAGATGGTCGAAAAATTCGCAGCCTGGGCATTTGAAATTGTTAGTTTTTCAGGTCAGTACTTTCGCAGGCGTACGATTCGAGGATCTGTTTTCCCTTTTCTTTTTAATATGGTGTTTGTGTAAGGCGGCAGAACGCTATCCCCCAATCTATAACATATTAGCTCAAGTTTTCTACTGACACTCATTCAAATGGGCCATGTTTTCTCGACCGTAAACTTGAACAGTTGACTCTCCATGGCAAAATCTTGGTGACGCACTGCATGGTGAATCACCCGAATCAAATGAGCTAGGTGTCTCACCTCTCTCCCATCCCCCACTGAGCGAACCCCCTGCCCCTGAGAGCTAGTTGGTCAGACAGGTCCGTAAGCTGAGCTTAGCTGAGCTTGAAATTAAGGGTCGCACTTTCGTACCCATTGTCAACCACCCCACGATAATCCCTATGAATGTCCCCGCCCTAAATCAAACTCAATCCCACCCACCCTAAATCCCAACCCCTCTACCCACATCTATACCCTAAACCATAGTCCTGCCTACCCACTGCAACCCACGCCAACCCTTTATTTGTTCACCCACTCAACCCGGCCCACCTCGCCCCCCACCCACCCTTAATAACCCGTCCACCTTCAATTCCACACATCCTCAAACCCCATCCACTATCAAGCCAATCTCCGCCAGACCTCAAAGAGGTTGTGGAATGCTCGAAGACATTTCCGTCATTTTTCGGGTATATGTAGCCTAAGATGTGATGAAATAAAAACGACTATTGTGTCTGTCATGAAATGTGTACAACAGGACTCCCGATGCAGCGTAGTATAAACGAGTCCTGTTTATTACGTCACAATTTACTATGTTTTGTTTGCTGCCCCCAACGACGACTTTTACACAAATTGCACGTTCGGGTCGAAACAGGACCTGAAAAACAGCTCTCAAAAGTACCTTTTGTACTTATTTCATGACAGACACAATAGTCGTTTTTATTTTATCACACCTTAGGTTGCATATACCCGAAAAATTACGGAAATGTCTTCGAGCATTCCACAACCTCTTTAATCCCAGCCTCAAAATGCAAATTGTTTTCTCCTGACCTGCAAGAAAATAGAAACAAATATCCAAACACACAAACTTCGACTCTGTTTGCAATAATTTGTTTACTATCACAGCTATAACGATAAATCTAACAAAGATTAAACATGAGTACTTGCACGAAAGGTGTTAATTAGAGCAGATTTGTAATGGTATTGTTTCATGACATCATTAAACGATTCAAGTATAAGTATTGAAAAATTGCCTTCAAAAATAGTGTTTTATGAAAGTGTTTGGAACCACTAAGTGCGAATAGATCTCTTTTCTCTTTGTAACTTTTTTTCTTTATACTTTCCTTTGAAGCTCGCACCTTGAGCATCTCGAATGACTTTGAGTGGACTTGTGATGGGCTACGCCCATATAAATTGTATTAAATCGTTAGCACCTATGTTTTTATAAGAATTAACCTCAAGTGAACTACAATTACAAAAGAACTACTTAAAATATGGCAAGTAAAAAAAAACCCAAGGAATAATTAATTGAATTATGAAATTTGAAATATTATGGCTCATGTGGTGCAATATAAAAAGCACGCTTTGAAAAAATAATAATAATAATTGGTATTTGGGCGTTTCTCCGCCCGTCTCATGAAAAGCCCTTGTTACAACCCCTTAACCGGAAACACACCTTTTCAATTAATAGAAGTTGGGTATGGAAACATTGTATTGGAAAATCAGCACAGAGTCTGAGGACATGTTTCACAGGACAAATACTGGCATTGTGAGCATGCATGAGTCCAGAGGGCAAGATATTACTACAAAACTTCGAGAGCTATAAAGAGAACGTACGCAATCAGCAGCGATGCGCACACCGATCCGTGCACTGTCAGCGCATCTTAACGTGCAACCAAAACGATTGTACTCGTAAATGAAAATAACGTAATACACATTACCGTTACATTGATATGTTTATTTAACTAAACTTTGACCTTTTAAGCTGATCGTCGGATGCCTGGTAAGATTTTGAATCAATTGTATGTACAGATACAACAGTGACAAGAATACATGTGTATAATAATGAAATATCAATGTATGTTTGACAGTCAATGTAATATTTGCCCTATCCACACAAGATATTAATTTTTCTAATCTCTACATCAGGGGCCATTCAAAATGTTCAATGTTTTTATACATTTGATTCTTTTTTTCAAATTGTTGGTTAGTGGGTCTAGGTAAATAATTGAAAATCCAAAGTCGATTTTCACTAAGAAAAAAAAAATAAATAGACTGAACTAGATCTTCTGACTTCTGATTGTGATTAGTTCTGATGCACATTTCTTTTCCAACTTCGTCCCCATTTAAAAATAATGACCTCTGTAGATTATAAATAGCGCCTGCTAGCATTGCATGCATGTGACGCATAATGAACAAGTATTAATGCAGCATTCCCACGACGATAAAAGTGGCTGCCATCACGGATGTATGCGAGACACCGGCAGATCCTCGCGGAATACCGGCAGATCCAGCACACATTTTTGTTCCCGTAATGGAACGGAGCACGAAACTACACAGTTTTACTATCGTTTGGTATTATGGCCTGTAAATAGTTTTTTAGAAATGCATTTTGAATTCCCGAACAGGTTTTTAAGGGGAAGCATTTAGTTTGGGTGGTTTGAGATTATCTCCATAGCCCCCAAAATAAAATGTCACCCGTTTTTAAACATTTTTGAGTAGTTCAACATTTATTTTAAAATGTGGTGGCAGGACGGAACTCTTTTCTAAAAACTGAACTGCTGACGATGCACACCCGTTTTTAAGCACCGGACTGCAACACACAAACCTGATCCAACTATCAGCTGATGAAGCAAAATTTCTCTGGGCACCAATGCAACAGGGGGAGCAGCTTCATCTAGCCACCACTGAACTGGACACACATTGTGCATGGACACACAATGTGCAGGGATATGCATTGTGCATGGACACATGTACATGTATAAGTATATTTGTATGCAAGTGCATGTTCATGAATTTAATCTGTAATGACAAAACAATTTTTATAAATCGAAAATAGGTCGGGTGGGTCAAGAACATTTGGAATAAAATTCAAATTTAAAAACATTAAAAGTTCGAATGGCCGCTAATAGGTATGATGAAACAAATAATTAAAGACACATACAGACTTGCAGTGCTAATTAAGCACCAAAAACCCTTGGCGAATCTTATGCCGTTAAATGGATCTACGAATGCGCTAATGTCAGTATAAATGTTACATATGTTACAACAGTTACATATGCATGTAAACTAATTTATGTTATATCGAAATTTCTATTTTACAATTACTGGGAGAGATTGAAAATTCGGCAATGCGTGTGATTCCGTGCATAATTGTATGCGCGGTTAATGTTAGTTTATTCAGGGTAAAGGAGGAAGCCACTGAATGAGGTGTAGTGCTTGGTGGATTCACTATACACCCTACCGTGTATAGTCAGATACACCGTGTCTGCTTGCTGTAGAACCAACAACGCGCTTCCTGACATCTGCTCATGGTGACTTGTATCATAGCTTTGGCCAGAGGCAACCCAGTCGTTATTTTTTTTCAGATGAACGTATACGACGCCGCTGTTATAAGCTTTGCTCACAGAAAACATGAACATGTAGGTGCCCGGCACACTACATGCAAATGTTCCAGTCTCGAGATCGAAGCTAGTACCTGGCAAAAGCGTCTCGGTCTCCTGGAAGGGCAAACGGGTGTTGTGACTCGTAGAGGTATCCGAGGTGCTCGTCCTCACCACGGTAAATGCTATCCGCTGGTTGGAGTCAGCTGGTGTCTCCCCTGGCTCACCCTTCTGACCTTTGAAACCAGTTTCCCCGGTTGTTCCAACTAAACCAGGGGGACCTCTCGGACCTATCTTTCCAGGTAGGCCAATCCCATCATCACCTTTAGACCCAATGTTCGCAGGTGCTCCCCGCTCACCCATTGGGCCAATAGGGCCAATCTCCCCTTTTGACCTTGCTGACCTGCAACGCCCTTTGACCCCGGCTGACCGTACGGCCCCATCTGTCCTGCTGGTCCAGGCAGACCTGGTATGCCGGGTATGGCAGCAGGTCCTTGGCAGCACTGCTGACACGCCCGAGACGCAGGACCATCACCGTCCGCGGAGGGAACCGGCTCAGTAACGGAAGCTCGGAGCTTGACAGAGTTGCCCAGAAGGAGCGCAATTGAAAGAGCAGTTGTCACGCAAATCTTCATCTGTAAAGAAAGAAAAACATAAAAAGGACATACATAAATATGAAAACAAATGGGGCAAGCTTAGAGACAAATGGTGAGGTCAGAGAAACTGTGGAAATCACATCAGAGTAAGACTTTTGCAACCTTGTCGTCGATTAAATATAAAACAAACAAATTATTACACATTTACCATGTGAAGTATGTGAAGATTTTATATCCTCAATCTTAAATCTGATCAAGTTCGACAAGCTTCTCTTTAAACTTCTCGTTGAATGCAATGCATTGCTCGTAGACAACATTTGATGTATTGAAGACTCTGGTGTAGAACGACACACATTCTATAACAAATCCGTCCTTTGACAGATTGGAATGACGGATCTGCCTTTCTGAAATGAATGATTTCGTCGAAGTCTAAATTGAGAGTGTTATACCACAAAACCACAATACCACTCTATTTTCCATATGCGACTGCCACTTTCCCTCAAATTTGGCAGGAATGTTTTATGGCCAGTAATCTACCAAAATGGTAGCACTAAGGCAACCACAGAACAGTGGCGTAGCACGGTCATTTTTATTGGGGGGGGGGGGGAACAAATTTGAAAAGGGCACTTGCACATCCGTGGTGAAATGTAGACAAATTTCTTTTCTCCGGACACTTGGCCTCGGTAAAATCAAAACGGGGGGGGGGGGGGGGACCATCTGTCGATGGGGGCGCTGTTCAAAACCGACGATTATGCACACAAAAGGCCAATATACGGTGCTTTTCTGGGCAATACTTGTGCGAAATTCAGAACAAAGGCACCCAAAACGGCAGATGCCACAAAAGAGGGCACCACTATCTTTTTTAAAAGGGCACTTGTTCAGAAAAAAAGGGCACTTCATTAAAAAGGGCACTCTTTACAAATTATTGGATGGGGGGGGGGGGGGGTAAGCCCGCTGAAAAATAGGCATTTGAATGGAAAAAGGTAGTCTTTACAAAATATTGGGGGCGGGGTAAATACCCCCTTCCTCCCCCCCCCCACCCGCTGGCTACGCCTATGCAGAAAGGCGATGTAATACTTATCTAGGCTATTTTTAGTCAAAATGGTATTTGGCCAAAATGTCTATATTGTGTTTAATTTATTAAAATACCTTCAGATTTGAAACAAACAGTGCATGGACCATTATTAATCAAACTAAACAAAACGTTGCCATCGACATTAACCGGAAGAGGACGTTATATTATTTCGCTTTTTTTGTGGTAAAATCGTCAATAATTTTTTTTTGCAGTCATTTCCGGTAACAAAAAGTCACCTTGATGTATGTTTTTGAAGTCTGTCATGAATGATAATCTCTCCACTCGAGCAATTTGCAGGCTGTAAAATAATATCAACAGTTATTGAAAATTCGCTCGGGGATAACTTGGGGTCTGTCGGGACAGGCAGGCAAAGCTGCATTTCACTTATAAAATAACGAGAAGATAAATTAATCGGATATTCTCTTTGGTGTAATGTAATTTTCTTTTGGCGGGGGATGGGGGAGGAGGAATTACTTAATGCGTTCACCAATTGCCAAAACTGGATTCGCGCATGAGTAACATTCATACCTTTGTTGAATAGTGATTTGTTTTATTTATTTCGACGTCAACGAGGTGATCACCAAAAGAAATTCTTGAGCAATATGGAAGTTTCTCTGCTTGGGCTCTCCAACGCAAATCTTTCTTTTTTTCTGTTTTGTCTAAAAAAAAAAAAGAGAAAATATTATTATGTAACAAATTTTTATTTGGAGTTGCTTTGGCGCATTTTAAGCACAAAACGTTGGCCTGAATTTTGTGCATGAGATGTTATCGGCCTCAAAAAAATTCGATTGACAATTTGTACACTAATTTTGTATTCAATATTTTAATGTGTTCGATGTCTCATTCAAAAGTGAAAAAAAGGTAAATTTGGTGGAACTTGCAGAATGGGGGAGAACCTTTCACGCGAAAAAAAGAATGGTTATTAATTCAAGCGTGTTTGAATTTGAGCATAACTATTATACAGTGAGCATAACTATTCTGCAATTAAATGGGAAACTGTTCTTATACCAGGGAAGTATTGGCGAGCATATTACAGGTAAACTACGGGTAGTCAAGTTATAGCCGTTAGAAGATAACTGTTATATTCCCGATTTAAAATCAGCGCACTGGTTTGAACTATTAACACCAGTCACCATCTGTTTTACAACAAAGTGAGTCTCAGAATATATGTAGGATCAGTGAAAATCTGTTCCAACTGTAAAACTATTATTTTTTTTTATAAAAAGTATCAAGATACAAACAAAAATGTCTATTTCGAGCCATGTGAATCTAAGTGGCACGCTGAGTGAAACCCTGCATGTAGATATGACTGCTGAATTCAGCCGGAAGCTCGTGCTTTAAAGTAGGATAGCAGACCAGAAGGGCAGATTTTGAAGAAACATCAACTCTATACATGGTTTGAATTCACCTGGATAAAACACATTGAACTTGCCAAAACAAAGTGTGCATCATCATGATCCGGTCCGCTTGTATTGGCGCCCCTTAGTCTTTACTGACCCGTGAGACGTTAATCATGTATTGCTTGAAAGTAACTTCATAATCAATCCGGAATAATTAACGTAGTGTGAAATAGCCATATAACACAATTAAACATCAGATGTGCAAATGGTACTGACATAACTCAATTGTAAATAACACAAAATAAGGCATAACGTTTCATCCTGTATTATTCAGCCGATAGAAATGGAAACACAACGCAACAGACGTTCTTGTCTGAAAAGGAAAGGTTTGAATCAACCGGGCAGCAACACGGAAGGACACACGAGGACGGGATGATCACTTTGATTTTATGGATCAGGTTTTAAAGTGTCAAGCTTCCTCCAAAGATGTTTCTTTTTTTTTGCTAAAGAAGGAATTTTTGTCATATTTGGATAGAGTTTACCTACCTAAACCGGAAATCCATTGGTAACATTTGTTTCCGTCTACCGTGTGGAGGCCATCTTTGATTTCAAAATTCGAACTTCATTTGTATCAAAACTTCGGACCTGAGTGTCATATGAAGCTCATTTGGTGGCAAAGCCCATGTTTTGAATACCAAGGAACCCGAGTACATAATTGTTTATGGTGTACTCCGAAATGGATGGCAGCTATCTTGGATATTAAAAAATGGCCGCCATTTTCGACTTATTTGCATAATTTTTTAGACTCGAATGTCGAACGAAGTCCATTTTGGTGGCAAACTCCATACATTTAATACCAAGTAATCTAAATAACACATTGCTGATGATGTATCCCCGATGGATGGCATCCATCTTGGATTTTTCAAAATATCCGCCATCTTGGATTTCATTTACATATAACATTGCACCTGAATGTCGTATAAAGTCCATATTAATGGCAAATCCCATGTCTTTGAGGCATCCCCAATGGATGGCAGCCATATTGGATATTCTGAAATAGCGGCCATCTTGGATTTCATTTAAATAATAAGGGGGCACCCGAATGTCGTATGAAGTCCATTCTGGTGGCAAACTGCACGATCTTGATACCAAGGAACCCAAGTAAATCATAGAAGATGAGGCTCTCCCAGTGGATAACAGCTATCTTGAACATTTTTAAATGGCCGCCATTTTGGATCTAATTTGCATATTAAATATGTACTTGGATGTGGTATGAAGTCAATTTTGTTAGCTAAATCGTGTAACCATGGCAGGACCAGGGTTGTTGGGGATGTGATGAAGTTGCGTTTGCAACGGGTCTTTAGCACGGTGACAAGCGTTGACCTTCATGGGACGGATTGTTAATATTGGCAATAGTGGAGCGACATAGTGACGGAATTGTGCACATGACGAAAAGGTTCAGATATAGACACCTGCATAGTGACATTTGAGGGGTCAATAAACTAATATAATCACAGACGTCAGATATGATGTCCCCACATCTGAACATTCTTTTAATGGCACAAAGAGTTTACTTTTAGACTTGGGTCGTGAAAAGAGGCATTTACAACAGTAAATCTTATAAAATCTATCGATAAGTCATTACCTTTCGGAAGGTCACCAGAGGTTAAATATGAAATGTCCTATACAGGGTGAATAAACAAAAACACATTTTTTTTGGATAATCTGAATGGATCATGCAAATGTCATTAGCCGTGACATAATTCTGGTCGAATTGACTTTGATTTACATCAAAGTCAATTTTCTCAATGATGCCACGGATAATCTGAATGGATCATGCAAATTTCATTAGCCGTGACATAATTCTGGTCATAAATGTTAGCTACCCTTATTATATTTCTGATAAAATTGACTTTAAAAGAAATGCGTTTATTTTTACTCACCCTATATACGAACATTCCTTATAGCATGAACACCTACAATTTAGACTTGGAACGTAAAAATGTTGGGGTGTAAAGAGTAAACCTTACAAATAACTAGGTTTACAAAGGTCACTGACCACTCAAAGGGTATAGGAGAGTGAACTTATGAAGATTATTGAAGTCCACGAAAGTTGCAAATGAAATGCTTCTGATATATCAGAATATTTTCTTCATGGCATGAAGAACCAACATGCCAAGTTTCACGCTTTTATCACATAGTGCACAATTCTTGGAACGGTGTAAATGTTGTCTATAGTTGGCAATTAGTAAGTTCACTTCAGGTTGTTTGTATGCCTGGGTTTTTGTTTTTGGTCTTAAGTGGCTCTCTGCATCAACTGCATCGCATGCCCAGACAACCCTGGTCCTTTCATGGTTACATTATACAGGGCATCCTGAAACAAACTGGTGCATGTAAACCCCCCATGTTTTGCTAATTTACAACCAACATGTTATGGGGATGTTTACTCCATCTTTAAGATAATAGATTTAGCTTGAGACTACCGTTTGTTTCATTTGAGATTGCTTTTGTAAATCCAAAGATATGTTTGAATAACGGCAAGCCAAGAAACCCATTTTGTGCCACTCTCTGTGAAGCAGTTAAAATCAGTATAGTCCTAGTCTATAAAACCAAATCACTTTACTGTTAGTAATTTTAACATTTTTAAGCAGAGTGTGCAATATTTATGTACATTTAATTGAACTCTTTCGTTGAAGTTTTAAAAAAGTGAACCTGTCTGTACTATTCAATTGTTTCAACATAAGAACAAAACCCTATATTGTCGTGCGAATGGAATGTTTGTCTTACACCCATAGGGATAACATTATCTAAAGAGCCTTACTGGCATTGTCTGGTCTTTGGGTTTTTTGGCTTTGCGGTTATTCAAACATATCTCTGGATTAACAAAAGCAATCTTAATTAAACAAACGGTATTCTCCAATCTACAACCCTGAAGATCGTGTAAACATTTGCAGTAAATTCCGGTTGTAAATTGCGAAAATGGCGGGGTTTACATGCACTATTTGGACACCCTGTGGCTATTCCTTGCTGGAGCGCGCACCTTTAACGTTTACTATCCAATTACTGTATGGAATGTGGTTTCTACAAAATGTAATTTGAGCCACCCGACCCTCACAACCAGCCCATTCACCCCTGATTAACCTCTGGCATGTCTGGAGTATCTCTCAGGCCCCAAACAGCCGTTAAAACCACAGACATAACCCCATTTGACATTCCATTTTGGTCACAGGGGTGATCGAAATAATCCCAATGTATATAGTGCATTTGTACACAAGCCTATGTAAATGTGCACAAGCACACAGGGTTTTCCCGCCAATTTTCAACCCCTCAAGTAGGATCACAAGACTGACACCCCCTCTGAAGGAGGTACTATGGTCCATACTACGATCTGGTGAGAGATGGCCCCGGGTGTGTTTACCACGTGGCCAGGACAATATAAAACATAAAAATGTGTAGAGTCAATATTCCCTCCTGAATCCAGGTAAGGGAATATACAACATTTGCAAACATCGAAAAATAAAACTACCACGTTTTTACGAAATACCTTACCAGGATGTTGGTAAATGCCAGCCTAGAGCATTCTGTAAAATTATGGCACATGGTGTCAAGTCGTTTACAAGAAAATTGAATTTTTGTATACATTTCCAACGGTGGTCGGCCGACCACCTTTGGAAAAAACCTAACTATTTTTCAACTACTGCTCCAATTTACAATTTTTTTCAGTCCAAATTTTGTTTGCTATTGGTTACATGTTCATGAACGGGTGCAGGCCAGCTAGACTGGTCCCCTTTACCTTACAATTTTGTGACATCTATACATTGATCCATTTTTATCTTTAGTGGAGTCAGGGAACGAGAATGATTCAGCTCCTGAATACAACATAGACCTATTAACTCCATATAATCCATCCAGGCGATTGAGATCTTCTGATGCTTCTTTGCTGGTTGTCCCTCACACTCACAAATCTTGGGGTGATCGATCATTTTCTCACGCAGGTCCTCATCTTTGGAACAAACTACCCCTCGCCATTCGCAACATCTCATCGCTTTCTGAATTTAAAGTTGCCCTAAAGACCTATTTGTTTCAGACCACTCAGAATATTCTTGTTTAGTTAAATTTAATTGTTTTGTTATTTCTGATTTGATATAATTTTTGTTTGCGCCATGAGCGTCATTTATGGCGGATAATGGCGCGGTATAAATTTTCCGTTATTATTATTATTATTAAACATGTTTGTTTTTCTTGGTTTTTCAAGCATTTTCGAACACAAAACTTCTAACATGTCAGTTAAACAATATTTGATCTATTATACTAACCCCTCAAATAGTTCATTTCAGCAAAAGCCAATGATGTACATTCCCTTTAACTTTACAAGAGAGAAGAGAAGCTTGACCATCTTAGTAGCCAGTACGAGGGGAAGTGGCGGCTGCTTACTAGTGATTTTAGTCTCTAGTGCTATCAGATGCCAGGGAAGTACGAGTCTGGGTTGCTTCTGATGATATAAAGTCAGGTGACAGTCAAATCAAAATATATCCAGCAGTTATCATAATCGTGATGTAGATGCCGATGAGGTAACATTCCAAGTATTGTTCGATCTGTGGATTGAAACATTCCTTCAAGCCAGACCTGCAGTTCGGGAAGTTCTGGGTCTGATAGAAGACAGAATGGCCGATGAGCACATAGACTTGAAGGTGCTGAACAAACGAATACCAACATTCAAGAGGCCAACCAAGAAATGTCGGTAACCATTGGAAGCATGAATTTATTAGAGAAACACCTGATCGACTTAAAGACGAGTCCTCTCCGATATTCAAGGGGGGTTGGATGCACATGCGCCAGATACAAACGTTGCTCAACTTCCATACCTCCAGCAAGGAACTGCAATTTGAATTGTACTTACCATCACTGGAAGATATATGTACATATTTCTTTGCATATAACAGACATGACTATAATTTATGTATGCCCAGAACATCCTAGAACTCGTAGCGTGCTCATATTCTACCAAAATTGACTTTATACCACATTCGAGTTCAAATTAAATATGAAAATTAGATCCGAAATGGCGGCTATTTTAAATGTCCAAGACAGCTGCTATCGACTGGGAGTACCCCATCAACAATGATTCACTTGGGTTCCTTGGCATCATGAACATGCAGTTTGCAACCAAAATGGACTTCATACGACATTCAGGTGCAACCTTATTATTTAAATGAAATCCAAGATGGCGGCTATTTTGAAATATTCAATATGACGGCCATCGATTGGGGTGCCTCAATGTGTTTATTAGATTCCTTGGTATAAAAAGTTATGGGGTTTGCCACAAAAAAATGACTTCATAAGACATTGAAGTCCAAATTTAATACGCAAATTAGTTCAAAAAGGCGGCAATTTTGAAATCCAAGATAGCTGCCATCCATTGTGAATACCCCGTCCACAGTGATTTACTTGAGTTCATTCAAAAACATGGGATTTACCACCAAAATGAATTTCATATGGCAATCAGGTCCGAAGTTATGATACAAATTAGGTCCGAAATGGCGGCCATTTTGAAATCCAAGATGGCCGCCACATGGTAGATGGAAAATATGTTACTCATAGATTTCCGGCTAAGGAAGGTAAACTCTATCCAAATATGACAAAAATTCCTTCTTTAGAAAAAAAAATGCAATGGCCAAAATATACTATACTATAGTGTTATTGTTGTTCAAATTCATCTGAAATATTGAACTTGAATCTCAACATATTCTAACAAAACATCAGCAAAGAACTTGATGTAAGACACTCTTGAAAACCTACGAACAGGCACAGGCAAACCTGAACTGAGTTAACATGAGAATTAAATAAACCAGTCAGTATTTGGACAATTTTGTAAGAGTGTGCAATGGAAGTAGTGGCAAACATTTTTAAGGCAGATGGGAACTTCTAAGAAAAAAAATATTTGCTCTTACTTTGGTATTGCTTGGACATTCTGCCTCACAAATTCGTGGTCTGGTTCAGCACTTACTTTATCCAGACTAAGAACTGTTATTCGGCAATATCATGCACAACATACTGCCCATCGGACCTGGTTAATTTCAAGCACTTAATTATCGCGTTACTTATGATTTTTCGATAAAAAAAAAATGAGTCATTTCTGGATCGGAAATTAGCACGCTGGTTTGGACGTTACCAATGTGTATCAGAATCATATTCACAAAATATCGGTTTCAATTGAAATTGTGTTCCTAAAAAAAACCTTGTTTTCAGCCACCAAGCAACTACACCTCAAAAACACAGAAAAACGAGAACATTTCAAGCTTACTATACCCGCGCTGGTTGTTTGAAAAGTCATTGTGTTAGCAATGATCTTCGGAATCTAAATCACATGTTGATTAAAACAATATTGAAGACAGATAGTGCCACTCAATGAGTGAATATATTTTTTTGGTGCGTGTGAAAATGTTTTTTGTACAGCGGTCGCCACTTATTATCTGGCGGCCGCCAGATAATAAGTGGCGGCCGCTGTACAAAAACAATTTTCACACGTACAAAAAATATATTCACACTTTTTTTATGTGGCGGCCGCCACTTATTATAAGTGTGAAAATATTGTTTGTGTACGTGTAAAACTATTTTTTTTTGTACAGCGGCAGCCACTTATTATCTGGTGGCCGCCAGATAATAAGTGGCTGCCGCCACATAATAAGTGGCGGCCGCTGTACAAACAACAAATATTTTCACACGCACCTAAAAAATATGTTCACACTCATTGAGTGGCACTATCCGTCTTCCGTAAAACAATGTGAACAAAACAGGAAACGTTGAAAAAGGCATGCTTAGAGACGATTGTCCAATATGTCAGGCACATCTCTCTACGGTGGGTGAATAGGGAAGGGGATCCCTCACCTCACTAACATCCTGCGACCTTTACTGTTATAATTTTAACGGAAAAAATAAATTCATTATCAATGCACAGAAAAAGAATACAGTCTCCGACAAATAACCGCTCTATTCTGATGCGTTCTTGATTTCAAATAACAGACACTCACCTTAAAGTAACGTTCTTGAATTCTATCACAAAAGGAATCCTCAACACTCGAGCAGATTGCTGAAAAACAAAATACCAACAAAAAAGGGGCGTTCAACATCTGCTCGGAGATAATCTGGGGTGGCTTGGGGAGTCATAGCTGAATTTCACAGGTAAAACACACTCTGTTTTGCGAAATTTGATTTGGATTCATTATTGCAAGCAGAATGCGTTCTCAAACGGCCTTGAATGGACTCACGCACGAGCAACTTTCAAGTGTTTATTTATTTATTTATTTTTTGGGGGGAGAAAGGGTTTTATGGGCGCAAATGCACTTCTGCCAAACATCCGACAAAGGGGGTACTAAGCCCAACACCCCACTCGTTGTTCGGAAAGTTATAGTGCCAGCGACAATTTTCAGAATCTAAATCCGTCGGTGATTCAAAAACTGCTTGTAGGCCTTTGTGCAATTCGCCCAAAAAAAAAATGTAGCGGGAAAAAGAATTGTTGTTTCGAACACTCACCGAGCAAATCCTGTTCTTGTCGTTCTGGCAATCAGGTCTCTCTCGGGTTGTCGGCTGAAGGTGAAGAGTCGTTGTGAGTAAAGAAAATGACCGCTCCTGCCTTTATATCTTGCCGTCGATTTCCTGATCAGTGACTAAATGACTTGGCCCGCTTTGTGATTGGCCCCTGCGCGCTGTCAATCTCAAATCACTGACTTGCTCAGTCATATTAATGAGACGGAATATGATATTATTGCCGTAGAGGCTACATACTCCGTATCAAAACGTGTACCACCGACACTGAAATAGCCGGTGGTGGATAGTGTATTGATGTCGGTGACACATCCAAAACACGTGATTTGCAATTGACACACACAACCTGTCAATCACAGACCACTTGCTTGTGATCACCGACTTGTTGGGTGACTAACTCTGATTGGTGGATTGAAACGTACACCGGCCGTGATTTATTCGGATGCTGTTTGTGCTTTGTGCTGCAGGTACGTTTTCTATGTTCACTCGCGAGCCGCGAGACCCCTTCAATGGAAAAAAAAACACGTTATGCACGCGATTGTACAAAGCAACTGCCAGTGACGGAAAAGCTGAACATTAGCTAGTACAATGCTTTGGCCATTGGAGGGGGCCTTCCCGATAAAATTGATAGATTGCCCGGATTGGTCTATACATCTAAACAATTTTGTTTGTTCTTTTCGCCCCCCCCAAAAAAAAAAAAATCTAGTGAAGGTCTAGTGAAGGTTACGATCAGTATGCCATAGGATCGTCTTCAGGAGATGAAGACGATCAGAGCATATGATCGGAACGTCGACCTTTTCAACCGACCGGTTCTTTTCAGAACCTAACATCTTCCCAAAAGAGATTCTTACAACCTTTACTAGTTCCTTTCACCACCATGCAAAATTCAAATTTCCCTTAGCTTAATTGGTTATGTAACAAGAACTTTCAGGGGCGGGTCCAGACATTTTTGCGGCAAATCAATGCTGAAATGTAGACAGGTTGTTTTTGTCCGGACACTTGGCTCCGTAAAATCAATAGGTGTGGGGAGTGCAGGTGGGGTTGGGTGGTTTTGTTGGGGGGGGGGGGGGGGGGGGCTCTACCATACTTTCCATGAGTGGGCGCTGTTCAAATCCAACTATTATTAGCACTATATTACATAATATTGAACAAAAAAATACCCCCGTACCCCAGCAGGCTCTGTCCGTGTTTTCTGCACAGGCGTAAATAAATACCAGTATAATTGTTTTGGGGTGTCAGGGCGGGGGATGAGGCGTTAACATTATTCTTTATGAATTTCTATGGGAAAAAAATGACAGAGCTGAGGGGTTAAACCCCCTTCCCCCTGGATCCGCGCCTGACTTCTATATAACAGACTGTGCATTCCGGGAGCGTTGTCAGCCCACATTGAAAAGCGGGGGGGGGGGGGGGGGCGGCGTTGACTGCGTTTGTTTTTACCGACGGACCATTAACGTGCTAAAACATAGAAATATTGTTGTCCAGGATAACCGGGGGGGGGGCGTGGCGCCCCATGAAACCTTGTCGCCCCCAGTCGCCCCCCACTGAGATTTTGAGTTTCTAAAAAAATTATCATTGATCTACATGACGCCCCCCCCCCCCATGAAATGTTCCAGCCACCCCTTCCCCCCCCCAGCGCCCCCCCCCCCCGAAAAATGTCTGGCTACGCCACTGCCGCCCTCGCACAATCGAAAGAGCAATTGAATGTACCTTGACGTACCCAGGATGGCGCAACTGTACTGAACTACCACAGTGACACAGTGCAGTGCTCAATGTATTAGGTCTATCTTAAATGTAAAGGAAGTTTAAAAGGTCTGCATTTCCTGAATAGGTCTCTTTAGGTTTTGACCAACTTCCACATAACAATTCATCCGGAATTAGTTTAATAAATCCAACCAGAATATTCTATTCCCTGATTTTCTTACGACAATAATTTACAAGCTAATTTGTTAAGAATAAAAACATGATAGTGGCATTTTAATTTGAATCGTATATAACCATCAGCCCAATTTGATTCTCGTCAAGCAGTTTACCAATTGAGATCTTCAGGCCTACCCCACCCAGTTCGGTCACCGCCCACCCTTACCAGCCTATCCACTTTCAACCACCACCCACCCTCAAACCAATCTGCGCCTGACCTTTAACCCCAGCTTCAATTGAATCATTTGGACCTGCAAAAATAAACAAAAAATCAAAACACAAACTCTGGGTCTGCAACAATGTTAATATCAAGGCTGTAATGATAAATCTATTACAGATTAATTGGGACCATGCTTGCGTTCATGACGACAAACGATTCTTGTACAAGTCTTTGTACTTTTACTTTCCTGGGAATTCGATTGACATCTTTAAACAAATTGCGCATGATGAAAGTGCTTGGAACCATACTGGGCCATCAGCCTGGGGGTTTGGTCGGAATCAAATCAGTGCATAAATGACTATAGTGCGCATGCGCAAGTCATACCGCCCATAGAGTGGTAACACGCATTTTGATGGACATTTTGAAAAAAAAATAACACCCAAAAGCTGCCACCGCCTGCAATGCGGTGGACCGAGGCTGATGGCCTAAACGTAAAGTCCAGCCGAAAGAGTTTTAAAAAGTAGCTTGCAGGCCTAGTTTTCCACATTATCATAAGCTAGAGTTTGCAGTAATTGTTTGTATTTTCTCAGTAATAATAATTTGATACGTTTCACAGTTGATGACTTAATTTGGTAGGCCTTAGAAATTTCATTTAATCTGTCAAAAAGCACAGTATAATCAAATGTAGTAGAAATAAGACAGTATTATAATTAGGCTTATTTACACTTTCCTAATAATGCTACTGCATATTAGAACTGGCAATACATGTATAATTAAAACAACATGCGATATTGTTATAATTATTTGACAACCAACATTGTTTTACATCATAAATAATTGTTGTCCTTTAAGAATTAATCTCAAATTAGCTGCAATTAAAACAAAATCAATCAAAACACACAAAAAAGCAAAATTATTATTAACATGGGAGGAAAAAATACTTGAATTGTCATTGGTGCAATTCAATAAGCACAATTTGTTTTTTTACCCCCCAAAAAGTGTTTAGGATTAATGCATGTGATTGACATCAGGGCGTGTTTCCGCCCATCTAGAGTAAACCTCAAGCCCCTTATCCGGAAACACACATTTTCAATTAATTTAATGTTAGAGAATTTTTAGGAAATCAGTTTTGAGCCGATGTCAGAGAACATTCTTCCGAGGACAAATGCTTTCATTGTAGGCATGGGTGGGCCCAGTGAGCATGATTCTATACAACAAAACTTGGAAAAATAAAGGGCCTGTCACACTGTCACCGTCCATTCATGGAGTTCATATTGCGTTGTTGAGATTCTTAAAAATGTAACAAAACGCCATGAAGACGCAAGACCAGTGGCTTGCAATGCGTCTCTGTAAAGTCCACCGCAAGTCTAAGACGTCCCAGTGGCGTTCTGTAGCGTCCTTGGCATTCTCTATGAGTTTAATTGAAGACCAATTAGAAGTCTGCGCTGCGTCCTTTGCGTCCTCGTTGCGTCCTCATGGTGTCCAATAAGTCCGTACGACGTTCGTGGAGTCCTTATCGCGCGCTCGATGCGACCTTAAAACGTAGGTGTGACTTCAGCAGCCAGAAGCGCGGCGTGTATACTCGGGCCAAACGGGCGATATTCATCATGAGTCTTCACCATTTTAAAGGCATAGACGCAGGGAACGCAGAGGAGACGCACAGTCCTGATGCATGCACGTTCGTAGAGTTCTCACGACGACGCTCCCGTCGGCCTAAACGTTGCCAGTGCGTCACGGCCGTTCGCGAGGAGTTCGTACAGAGTCTTTACCGCGTTCTGGTCAAAACGCCGAGGCGCGGTGTTTGTTTTGTGCATGTCCAAAACGAATGTGGCAGTTTGGCGTTCAGCAAAGCCCTTGGAGTCCCTCTGAAGTCCTCAACTATCAATGAGTCCCAACGCCGTCATCAGCGTTCCCACCGCGCTTTAGTCGATTTTCTTAGTCGCGGTACTAACTCCATGCCAGAACGTGACAGTGTGACAGGCCCTTAAGAGAACTCCGCAATCTGCAACTATCCGCAACGACCCGAACTGATCTGTGCACTCTAAATGCATCTAAACCGGTCAACCAAAATGAATGTAATCATGCATTATTGATAGGTTTAAAATTAAATTTGACCCTATTAATCCACTCGTCGCGCACCTTTGTCAGATTTAAGATAAAATCATGGAAAAATTAACCAGAATACATTTACAATATGACAATTTACTGTTTTTAACAATGGCTACTTTGGAAGTCCATGTTATGTCTGCCTTTATGTCTGCCTTGGAAGTTCATGTAATGTCTGCCTTAACAAACAATATTAGATGCAAGATATTTCTACATTGATTGGACCAACGATTCAAAAAGCAGTTTTTATCGACTAACCTGTACGAGGTATTTTTTTTTTTTTAAGAATTCTTATACACAGTGCTACAATTGGGTCTGAGCAATCAATACCGATCGTGATCTGTGTCTACGTAAATTACAGAATCATTATTATTCAACCAAATTATTTTGATAACCTTGAAATCATTTTAATCTTACACCTACTCATTGGCTATTTTTTTTCGGGTAAACGGAAGAGCGATGGAAAATTCGGCAATGCATGCGATGGTGTATATATTATTCGTGATTAATGTCTGTCTGTTCGAGGTAAAGGAGGAAGCCACTGAATGAGGTGAAGTGCTCGGTGTGATGACTCCACACTCTACCGTATATGGTTATATACACCGTGTCTCCTTGTTGCAGAATCAGCACCGCGCTACCAGACAACTGACCACGTTGATCAGATTCATCATGGGAAGTAATTACCTTGTAGTTGTTTTTAACAAGATGGATGCGAAGGATACCGCTGTTGGCATACTTAAGAACAGAAAACGTAAAAACGTAGGTTCCCGACATATTACATGTAAACGTGCCGGTCTCTAGATCGAACATTGTACCTGGCATAAGCATCGAGTCGAGTCAGCACTTATTTCAAATCATTGAAACATTTTGAAATAAATTTATTATATAACTACAAGTATTTAATTTAAATTAAAAAAAACTCAAACAATTTTGGATTTGCTTAAATTAAACAATTCAAAATGTAAAACAAAAATGTGTTTCTGTATTGACGAACCACCACATTGGCAATATGTTCCATCACTAGTATTAACATACTAAAGAATTAATAAAATAAATGAAATGTACATGTAGCCAAGTCTGTGTGTGTTTTTCCACCTCCGCGAATATCCCCCTCCGAGACAGGATTCATTTGTTTTGCCCAGGATAGTCTTTAAAAACCAAAGCCGCCACAAGATCAGAGCTAAAAGACTATACAATAGTTGATATGTTTTTCAAAAATGTTTCAAATATTCAATTTTCCTTATTTATCATTTTCCCCCTCAATGTTTGGCCTTCAGAGCAATACAATTATTAGCCAACCCTTCTTTCGGAGCCGTAGTCTAGAACCACGTATCTCCACGTGGTCTTGAGCGAAATTAAACTGATCAACTTGGGTACCACACTAGACCACGACGCACGCGGTGCGGAAAACCCCATTCAGCTTGCAAAAAAAACTATTAAAACCTTTCTTTTGGAACACTTCCTTCGGGTTTGCTATATTCAAAATAAATTATTTAGAGAGATCACAACCCGTACTTGTTTACAGACTGTTGTTTGAGTCTGGGATAACCAATTTTGACTGTGAATTTCGTCCTAAAAATCACCCCTTGGCAGTGATTGACGAAACGGAGTATCTTTATTTGAGGTTGAATTTCGAGCTTGTGAAACCTATTTTGTTTGGTGTTGGGGGTCTAATGACATCATAAACATTTTATGAATGAACTTCTACAAAACGATCTGCCCCAAAATGTGAATATTCATTACAATTCCCTGTTTTTGATCGCCCGTCTGTCGGGGAGGATTATCATTGCTGACCAGACGTCAAAACATGAATTATGCATTTTGTTTGACCTCCCTGTAAAAGTGGCATATCTGCACAACCGTTCTTCGCTTTTTACGACGGCCGAAACAGCGGTGAAGTGGAGGCAGAAAGTTTCTGGCAATTGAGTGGCACAGTTTAAACTTCAGCGTGGTATCAAAAAGTGGGTGAGTAAAAGACACTGACATTTAAAACGTCGAGACAAAGCTCCCTCCTCCACTTCCGCCACCCGCTGTCCCGCTGTACGTTTTGACGTCTGGACACAATGATAATCCAGCTTGCTGACAAGAAAGATTACTTTGCAAAATAGAGGTGTCTCAACCCTCCTTCCTCCACTGGAGCAACACCCCTGCCCCTGAGAGGTCGGGGATATTTAATATCCAAAAGCTGAGGCAGGTAGAACTCTTGAACATAAAAAAATATTCTTGAACCGTCCAATCTGACTCCAGTACCAATAGTCATGTGACTTTGCCTTAATGTCTATGAACATCATCTCCCTTAACTCACCTTAGAACCCACCCGCCTTTAACCTCTTCCCATCGACCCTTTGACCTTATCCCTGACAACTTTAACCGCCCCACTCGTACCGACACCACCCTACATCCTAACGGCCCAGTCCCTCCCATAACCAATCCACCTTCAACCCATATTTTGTCAACCTCAATTCACTTTCATGCCCCACTCACCTTAAAACCCAACTCACCCTTAACCAATCTTCACCCGACCTTTCCATCCCAGCCCTAAATCTAATCAACCTGACTTGCAAGAAATTTAATAACTAAAACATGCAACAACATTCCAAAGTAACTCATTGACAACACATTGTACATCCAATAATTTTAATATCAAAGCAATTATGACTTTATTCAATTACAGATTAAACATATATAAGTACTAGTGATGAGGAGTTTATCGTTCACAACAAAAACAAATAATTCCGATTCATGTACAACAGTCAGAAAGGCTTTGTGTTTTAATTTCATGTGAATTTGATTGACTTCTTCCAAACATATTGTATTGCAAAACTGTTTGAAAAATTACAGTTCAGCCTAACGTGTTTTTAAAAAGCATCATAAAAAGCCGGGTCTTTTAATGTATTATTTACATTTTCTGAGTAGCTATATTCGATACATATCACATATAATTATTCGTGTTGTAAATTATTTAATTTGTCAAATATGGTTATATTATCAGAATCATAAGAAATTAAAGGGGCACAAATTAAAGGATTGTTTTTATCCAATTTTAAAGGTTTGGTTGAGAGCAAACTAAGGCCATACCAAAAAAGTTTAGCGTCCCCGCCCGCTTCCTTTTTGGAGGCCGCCTTCTTTGTTTCTAAATTTGTTATATCACGAAAAAATGATAAATTTTAATTGGTGACTTCATTCTGGCTTCTTTGTCTGCTGCATCTAGCACATATAAAGCTGGTATGTTGAAAAATAGCCCGGTCGGGCGGCCATTTTGAAAGAAAAAAGAGCGTCCTCCTTCCTTTTTTTAAAAAGGCAGGACGCTAAACGTGCTTTTTTATTTGGCTTAATGTCTTACTGTTCCAGAGAAAAGACGAAAAAAAAACACCGGACGCAAAAGACATTTGTTGGAAATCTACTAGATCCGAGTGAAGTTCATCATCTAACAGTGAACTACATGTAAAACATGTAAATGTGCCTCGGTAGTCTGGCTTAGTGCTGGAGTACTCGAACTGAGTTTTACATAATGTCGCGACTCAGGCTTGATTTGGTCTTGGAACCCTGCAGATTTTTTTTTTTTTTTTTTTTTTTGGGGGGGGGGACTTAATCTTGACCAAACGGGCGTCGGCAGAACTAAAATAACTGGGAATGAATGGAGGAGGGAGATTTTACTCACGTTACCATTGGCCGCGTAACAATTGCAAGTAGCGGCAGAAAGTTTTCATGAATTTGGGGGGCACAGTTCAAACTTAAGCGTGGTATCCGAATGTGGGTGAGTAAAAAGACACTGACATTCAAAACGTTATTCGGGGTAAAGGAGGAATCCACTAAATGCGGTGTAGGAATAACCAGCCACCTTACCGTTCATGGTAAGATACACTGTGTCTTCCCGCTGCAGAACCAGCACCGCGCTTCCAGACGCCTGCTCTTGACTCCCAGAATCACTATAATTATAGACAGAGACGACGACCTTGTCGTTGTTTTTCCTGAGGCTAACGTCAATAAAGTTAGAGGAAGAATATTTGCGCACAGAAAACGTAAACACGTAGGTGCCCAACACACTACACGTAAACGTGCCGGTATCAAGATTGAAGCTGGTACCCGGCAGAAGCGTCTCGGTCTCCTGGAAGGGCAAACGGGTGTCGGACCTCGAAGACGTGAAGTCGCTCGTCCGCACCACGGTGAATGCTACCCGCTGGTTGGAGTCGTCTGGTGTCTCCCCTGGCTCACCCTTTTGACCTTTAACACCAGTCTGCCCCGTTGCTCCCAATAAACCTGGTGGACCTCTCGGACCTATCTTGCCAGGAAAGCCTATCCCGTCGTCTCCAGGGTTCCCAGATGCACCCTGCTCACCAACAGGGCCAATCTGTCCCAACTCACCTTTTTGACCTGGCTCACCAACATCACCCTTTGACCCCGGCTGACCGTACGGCCCCATCTGTCCCATCGGTCCAGGCAGACCTGGTATGCCGGGTATTGCGGCAGGTCCCTGGCAGCACTGCTGACACACCTGAGACGCAGGACCATCACCGTCCGAGGGAACCGGCCCAGTAACGGAAGCTCGGAGCTTGACAAAATTACCCAGAAAGAGGGCGATTGACAGAATGATGGCCACACATATCTTCATCTGTAAAGAAAATAACAATGAAATACGTAAATATGAAAACAAATTAAATGCAGGAAAAATATTGAAGTCGAGCAAACAAACTGGGTAATCACATCCAAGTGACTTATAAAAGCTGTCGTCGTTTGAAAAAGAAATGAATTATTATGGCAGGCGCGGATCCAGGAATTTTCGGGGAGGGGGGTTTCATCAGCAAAACAATTCTGAAAATGTATACAGGTTTTTTTTCTCCGGACACTTGGCCTCCGTAAAATAAAAAAACGGGGGGGGGGGGAGACCATATTTTAATAGGGGGGCTGTTCAAATTCGAGGATTATTAACACTAGATTACAGAATGGTGTACCGTATTTTGAACAGCCAGACATTATAACAGTATAACTTTTTTGGGGATGTCACAGCCGGGGGGGTTGGACCCCCCCCCCCCCCCGGAGCCGCGCCTGTATGGGTCTGAACTTTTTGTATTCTAAGTCCAAACTGATCTAGTTTGGAAAGCTTCTACATGTTTTTAAAATTTTCACTTAACAAAATTCATTTTCTGTAGACGAAAACTATGGTAATACTTTAGAATGAATGAACAGTCATGGTTCTTTTGCGACGAATCCGCCCTTTGGCAAATTCAAATGACGGATCTATCTCTCTAAAATGAAATGTTGTCGCCAAACTTTGCCAGCTTAAAAGTGTCTGAATCTGAAAAAAGAATTGCTGCAGAAACTTGATTAGCAAAATCATTCCGTATAATAATGATAGTATGAATAATAATGATATTATTGATATCACTCTGGCGAATTTGGGCGGAAATTAACTCCATCAGATATTCAGGACATTTTAGAACCAGGCGGCGCACTGTGTTCCCCATCCTAATTTCCATATGCAAAATCCAATTTTTCTAAAAAAATGACAGGCATGTTGAGTGGCCAGTAATCTATACAACGACACAATTTGGTTGCACTGCAATAGGGCACTTTACTCATGTTGCCAATTTTCTGTCAAAACAGTATTCTTAGCACAATTTCTGCATTTATTCGTTCAAATACCGTTATATTTGTTACAGTTTGTGGGTTATTATCGATTACGATTATACAAATGATGCATCCAAAGTTACTATCAACTTTTTGGAGTAAAATCAACATAGGCCTATATTTCTGGTTTTGTACAAAAGTAGCAATTTTTCCACCAAATACGCCACTCAATCAACTGATGGTAATATTATTACAGAAATTGTATGCAGAAACTGTCGAAAAAGTGCTACATAATCAAGAAAATTGTGCAGAAAAGTTGTAATTAATAGCGTCGTTTTTGCGATGATGGCGGCCATTTTGATTTCTCAGCATGCATTTTACTTGGTCACGTGACCATGAATGTTTGTCTACAGGTATACTTGATAGGTAATGGTAAAAAAAACATGGTTTTGATTCACAATATGCTTAGTTCTTTTGTTTTTATACACAATTTACCAAACTTTACGGTGACTTGGTAACCATGGAAACTCTACAGAAAATATTTTCGGTAATAAATTGACCTAGGATGAAAGTTGGGAAAAGTCACAAAATGTAATGCCGATCGGCAAAATCATACCAGAACTCTTATAAGACGTTTTATGGGGAAGGGGGGAGGGGGACACTGTGTCCCCAGTCATGATAAATGTTCAGTTTACGTTCAAACCATTTTCAAAGCAAGGATTTGCCAAAGTGTCAGGCACGGTTCTATAATGGGTCAAGGGAAGAGGGATCCCTCAATTCTCTAAATGTTGCTTGGTTTATCGAGCGTCGCTCTAAATCTCTGTTATAAGTTAATTTTAAAAAATGCATAGAACAAAAAAAATCTGCCCTCTATCAGGCGTATTCTTGAGAGATTGAGGGCGCTGTAACGACGCCAATCGGGGTATAAACTGACATGATCCCAATTGGCGTCAGTTTGTCATATGATATAGCTCAAAATGACATTCTCACATTGTTTATCCAAGTAAAGTTACGAATTTTTACCCAAATAATGGTGCCATTTCAGCGTCTTCATTTGCTTACACATATAGCCTATCCCGGCGTTTAATGGAGTTCAATTCCTTTTAGACATTTTTTTTTGTAACAGAAACTCACCTTGATGTATTTTTCTTGAATTCGTTCACGGTCCTCAGCACTCGAACTGATTGGTGACTGAAAATAACTATAACGAGATAAGTCATCGACAATTCCTTCGGTTAGAACTTTGGGGGTGGTGTACATGTGGGAAGGCATTGCTGTATTTTACTTGTAAAACACAGAACACATAAATGTATATTTTTCCTATTGAGTGAAACGTGATTTTGGTTGATTGGTTTTTATTCTAATCCAAAAGTTGAAAGTAAAAAAATAAAAATGTATATGTTTTTTTTTCTGGATCGGAAACTAGCGCATCGGTTTGGCTATTAGCATCAGCTGCCATCTGTCTCAAAACAGATCGAGTCTCAGAAAATCTGTAGGGTTTGTGAATATCTGATCGAACTGTAAAAGTAAAGATAAATATCAAAATATCAAGCCTCAATGATATTGAGCTTCAAACGTTTAAAGCGGACAGCGGAGCAGAAGGGCCAATTAATTTCTACAAACATCATATCTATTTATGATTTCTACAAATGATTCCAGATAGATAAAGCAATTTGAACTGGAATAAAACGTTGTGCATCATCATCATCAAGGTCCAATTTGTTCTGTTTTTCGCCCTCTACGTGTAATCTTTCCTAACCGGTGACGCTCTTATCGTACATTGCTTAAAAGTAGCCGAATAATAAGACCGGAATTGCGCACTGTGAACTAGCAAACTGACAAAGTTCAAAAGTGTAAAAGGTATATATTGCGATCCGACTCATTCATAACACCAAAAAGACAGGAATGTGTGAGTAGTCTGGATTTTTTTTCATTCCTTCTTCCATTACCAACTTTTCATCCTAAATTGTTTAGAGTGATTGCTGAAGAGATGTTTACATGTTCATCGCAACACATGTTTGTGTTTGAAAAGGGAGGCTTTGAATCAACAGAGAAAAAGAAACGAGGTAGAATATACAGTGATGCTTGATTTGACGGGTCGAAATATTCAGGGTCGAGCTTATCCCAAAACAATGTTTTATTACATGTGAAAGAATGACAGTGCGCAAATTTCAATCACCAGGAACCATAATAAATTTTAAACTATTCGTAAATTAGCAGAAAATGTTAAAGAAATGCAGTCAAACATTAATAGCCATGTTTTGTCAATGAAAACTACCGTGATTGTGATTCTGTATTGCGCTATTATTGCAACGAGATATCAAGCGAGTTTCCAAGACCCATAAAGCAACCAGTCATGTAGTGTTTGAATGTTTCTTATTTTTTTTTTTTAAGAATTTACGATCGACGTTTTATGTTATCATTTTAACTAAAAAGGTTTATAAATGAACATAACGAAACGATGAAGTCTCCCACCTCATCACAGCTCTATTGTGATACTTTATTTCCGTAAATGCCAAGTAACAGACACTAACCTTCAAGTAATGTTCTTCAAACCTATCACGAAAGGAATCTTCAACACTCGAGCAGATTGCTGGCTGAAAAAAATAGCAACAACAATGATTTACTAAATATCCGCTCGGAGATAACTCCGGAGGAGGCATAGCTGAATTTCACAAGTAAAACTCTCTATGTCGGGGCGAACTGTGATTTGGATTAACGGCCTGAATGGATTCACGCAAATGTTTACAAAAAAATAATTTCTCACAAATAGGATTCTAATCTTGTTTTATCATTAGAAAAAAATCAGAGCAAGTTTATTTGCAAATGCCCGGAAAAGTAACTACCGGTTTAAAAAACAATTTACAAAAAAATATTTCTCACAAATAGGATTCTATTCCTTTTTTTTATCTTTAGAAAAAAGAAAAAAAAAACAAGTTTAAGCAGTGCAAGTTTATTTGCAAATGCCCGGAAAAGTAACTACCGGTTAAAAAAAACAATTATTATATTGCGGCCATCTTGAGTCTTTCGCTTTTAAATCAACGTAAGCAAAGCGAGGCTGGAGGAAAAATAGCCTGGTTCCTTTTTGCACACAATAATTATCATTCGCTACTGTTATTGGATACAGGGAACATGACTTAAATGGTTGCAGCATGATAAAGGTTTATGACAGAAACTCAATGCTCAAAATGAAGATAGGACTGGAATCAAATATTCTGTGAAAATTGTATAAAAAACCTTAACATGGAATGGGTTTTTAAAATAATGTCCCCGCGTGCACATTGTTTTTAATACGTGTGTTTGCAACGGAATCCTTTTCCAAGACTGAATTTAAGACCAATACATTGTGCATACATTTTGCTCATCGTGCAGGTTAGTTGTTATGCACCCTACATCAGATTCTATGTAATTTGGCTGCATCTAACAAAATAGTACTGAAGAAAATTGATCCTATATTCCTCTAAAATTGCTTGAATTTGTAGTTGTATGAATCACAATGAGCTTACATTTTCTACATTGTTAAGGGAGTCGATCTCACACCAAGAAAGTAGTGGCGGTAATATTACAGGTGGACTACCACAATCAAGTTGCAGTCGTAAAAAAAAATGAATATTTTGGTATGAGAAATGAGGGTACTGGTTTGACTATTAGCGTCAGCCACCATCTGTTTGTCAACCGATTGTGCATTAAAATCGTTAGGATTAGTGAACATTTGTACAACCACTCAACATTCCAAATGTTAATCAAAATACCTCTATCGTTGTTCGTAAAAAAAAAAAATATACAGACTCTCAGTGGCATGCTGAGTGGAACCCTACAAGTAAACATGACTGCATTCATGCGAGAGCTTGCGCTTCAATTTTTTTAGGAGGTCAGTTCAGCAGAAGGCAGCATTAAAAAAAAAAATGTGTACAAACATCAACTGCATACACTAATTTCTACAAATGAATCCCAGTGAGAACTATAAAAGTAAAACAATTGTTTGTAAAACTCACCTAGCAAATCACGTTCTTGTTGTTCTCACAGTTAGGTCTCTCTCGGCTTGTCTTAAGAGGCTGAAGAGGAGCTACGGTTGCCTGTGAGGGGAAAAGTGGGCGCTCGTGCCTTAAATATTACCATCGATTTCCTGAGCAGTGACTGAGGAAAATGGCTCGTTTTGGGATTGGTCCCTGCGCACTGTCAATCACACACCACTGACTCGCTTCATATTAATGAGACGGATGTTATAAGTTGATGTGGTCCAGGCTATATAGTCACTATAAAAACATAGATCACCGACACTGAAATAGCCGCATCTTATTGGTGGACACTGTATGGATGTCGTTGACACATCTAAAACACGTGTTTTGTGATTGACACACACAACCTGTCAATCTCAGACCACTCGCTTATGATCACAGACTAGTAGGGTGACTAACTCTGATTGGTGGATAAAAAAGTGACGTACCCCGACTGTGATTGATTTTATGTGCAGTCGGCGCTTCAGTCTGTTAAATTGTGAGGATATACATTCGGGATTTTATGAGGAATTAAATCTTAGGAAAGCCAGCGGTAAAACTAGGGTTTAACTTCGCGGGGGGGGGGGGTAGTGAGAACCGGGATGTTTTTGTTCTTCAAATGGTGCATTTAATACATTCAAATGAAACGTATTATTACAACAGTGCATGTCCACATAAGGATTTTAAAATGTGGGGGGGGGGGGGATGGGCGGGCGGGCGGGCACAGGCTTCCACTGGAGGAGGAGGGGAAAAACATGTCCCCCGTGTCCCCCATAGTTGTGCGCCTGGGTAAGGCTTTGCTATTTAATTGAGACTTTAAGGAAATACAATAAATACGAGTTGGAAGAAAGTTAAATGAACTTCGATGAACTGTACGCATCATATCCGGTCCGCGTATCACTGCGGCCCTCTTACGGTGGAAGTGCGTTTTTGAGCTTGTGTATCTCTCAGTCCAAATAATCAGTCCCAGAAATGTAAGAATGTATGACCCGTGATGATGAACCTTAAAACCACCCATTCACGAGCTAAAATAATGACACAGTTCAACAATAGCATGTACAATATTTCAAGATAAATACCCCCTGTCTCGATATAAACAAAAAAAGGCATGTATGGTTCGACCAGATTTCCGGTGTTTGTTATTGTATGACTTCCGCATAACGATTCAGTCTGAACTAGGTTTGGTGATTTCCGGACAAATAAATCACACTAGAATGTGCAATTCTGTACATCAAACATCATCAAATAATAACTTACGCAAAGCATTGCGACGATGGGGGTCGGGTGGGGTAGTTGAACGATCAGACGCCCCCCTCCCCAACCCGATTGGAAAAAAAAAGATAATGACGAAATTACTGATCTAATTAGGGGCCAAAAATTAATGTCCATGTTTTGAAGCTGGGGACGAAGCCTAGGTTTACAAAACGCTCGAAGTCACAAGTCCTAAAATGATGTTTTCCAAACTCCGGCTGCTTTCCGTTCCCGGCTTCGGGTATGCGGTGGAGCCGAATATTGGATATGGAATGAAGCCAGGATTTGAAAAAGTCACAATCTTGGCGTTTATATAGTCTTTGTTAAAAAACGCCTGGTTGTTTTGCCACTCGGTCAAATACCGGCGCGAGTCAGGTTGACCTTGTGAACAGGCTACATTTAGGCCATTAATTTTGACCAGCAGAGCAACTTCCTTGTTATTATTTGGGGAACCGCCAACTTGGAACATGAGAAAACCTGGGGGTTGGGAGAGTGTTTGGTGGGGATGGACGCTACCTGACTATTGAGGGCACTGTTGTAGGATGCATGTACATAGTTACGCGTACGTATATAGTGTTAATGCTTGAAATAAAGAATGTAATGCAAACAAAAACAAAACAATAAACATGTCTATCGCTGTCTTATTTGAAATCCGGTCAGTGAAAAAATTATTATATCGGCCCCAAAAAACAGCTAATGTGAATGTGATAGGTGAAGAAAATCATTTGTTAGTAGTCAATGACGAAAATAATAGAAAAATAATGAAAATAAGTAATTGAGCAGATTTTCTTTTACAAGTCATGTACAGCATGTCTTAACAAAATGTAGTAGACAAACAACATGTTCGTTTCTGAGGAAACTATATATATTTTTTAAACAACATGTGATGATAGAGTTTCTTTAACCAAAACAAGGTTTTTGTTCTGTGATTTGGACCTTTTGTTTAAAAATTAAGTATGCAAAGCCCGTAAAGACTGTCAACATCTTGGAACGATTGCGTCATTTAAATTGATGAGCTCCAGGTTTTTGCCAGCATTCATGTTACTATAAATGAAAATATAGCCGATGATGGATCCATTGCCCAGGATACCTGCCCAAACAACAAGTGTTTCCTTTGGTTGTGGGGAATGTCATAATGTGAAGTCTCTTGGAGGGTTGTTTTGGAACATATCTCCTGACACTGTGTGTGTTTACGTTTCCATCCATTGGAATAAAGCTTCATCCTGAACGATCATGTCCCGAAGGAATCTGTCTGTGCGATTAGTTAATATCCACTGGCAATGCGGCATTCTTCTTGGAAGATTCTTCTTCGTGGAGAGCACTCCTCCTTTGCATGACGTATGGGTTGTCAAATCCATGATCCCAGAAATGTTACTGGGCTTAATGTTAGGCAGCGTATTACGTCTAGCACTCATCACTGGATCAAATTGAAGGGCTCGACGCAACAAACCAAACTTGTGTCCTTGCACTACTTCGGCTGCCGCTGTTTCCATGGTCTCTGCTGAGACTTGTAACATATCTCAAGTATCAACATATAACTCCTAACCGTTGTTCTGCTTTGTACTCTGGAATGAAGAAGAAATTGCAATGTAAACTGCCTGGTCGTCTCTGAGATATTTCAGTTTCAAAGTTAGAAATTACCATAACAACTCTTTCATCCACTGAAAACAGGAGCTGCAGATTTCCAGCCATCTTTGGATGATCAATTTTGGTTGGCATGGATTAGCTTGTATTTTCCCAGTGTTTATATAGTCCAGTGAGACCTTCCTTTTAAGTGCAACAGCACACCTCCTTGGTATGTGAATGCCCATCGTTAGATACCAGATTTATCTGAAACGTCGCACAACTTGGAATTCAAGTCCTTTCATTTAATAAGCTGCATCTCCAGACTGGGATGTCCAAATGAGATGGGATAAAGAACATTGTGTAGAGAGTTACCTATATCTTCAAACTCTACAGGTAAGTTTTGCACACACAATAGAGTGCTAGTATTTGTTTCTATTAATGGATTGACTGTTACACCTTTATTTTGTAAAAAGTTACTAATACAAATATAAGCAATTAAGCTGTTTTAATTAAAAATTTTAATTCTAAAAAGTAAATGTATTTTTGACAGTGTAAAAGTCAAACATCAATATCCAATCATAATAATCATAATAAGAAATAACATAAGAAGATGAGTTGGTTTCAATTTCAGTGACGTTCTGATTTTTTAATAACAAAAAGAATGCTTGCGCACCAAACATGGCAGGTAAAGCTAAGATTTAATCCCGAAATAGAGATATTTCTAAAATGAACATGTTTTGTTTATTAATCTGTAAATTGCCAAGAACATACTTACTTGGCATCTCCTTGTTGCCCACATACTTCCATGAATACGGACGATGCCCGAATTTAGGAGCGAACCTCAGGTTGTTGTTTAATTATTGATGCATCCGTTTTGTATATTGGTATTTTGATGATTTCTGAAGTGTTTTGTTTATTCGTTATTTGGTATTTTGTACATTGATTCTCTTGAGGAACAAAGACCGCTTGTTACTTGATCTTCGACCAAAAACAGAATCAATCTTCAAAATACAAAAGAAACATATAATACATCAGGCCAAAAAATGTCTCTGGTTTCTGGTATGCGCGCGCGTCCCCGTAGCCATGCGCGTCGGCAAAATGAGAAATAGAGGCGCTTTTCAAAGATGGCAGATTCAGTACAAGGGTCCACCCCAGTAAATAGGCCGCAAAAAAGCATGTGAATACAAGTTATACACACTGGCTCGAAGAAGTAGTGAGAAAACAAATCCTGTCGAAGTGGACTGGTTCCAAGGTGGAGCAGAGGTCCTCTTCCGTGTCGGTGATCTGCTGGTCGAGGATGGCAAGTTGTAGTCTGGTGAAGGAGATGCGTTCTCGGATGAGGGCCGAGCTAGCTCTCCGGAGGATGTCATCCGACCGGTTGTTGCGTATAGGATCGCGAATACGCAGACTGGCAGGAGTTATCTTAGAGTCGCGGCATCGCTTGAGAAAGGTTAAGTTGTTGATGAGTTTAGAAGGCCGAATTGACGTCCGTTTATACAACCTAACCTGGTTGGTTACCAGCTCCCCGTATAGCGAAGATAAATAAGATTTGAGGCTTTGCATGGTGGAGATACTAAATAATGAAAGGTTTGCGGAAACACCATGTGTTAATGATTTCTCAACTAAGAGGATAGTTCTTTGATCGATTTTGCTTTTGCCACCTAAGTATTTACTTTCTTTGAGCTTAGGCACTCTCCTGAAGACGGTCAAGGCATACTGACCGGAACTTCGAGTTTATACCTCTGGTTCTTTTCAGAACCATTCTCTTAGTTGAGAAATCATTCACACATGGTGTTTCCGCAAACCTTATTTTATTTTCGTTTCGTACATATTTCCTTTTTTTCCACTTTACACAATGATACATTTTAAACATTTTTTTTGTATTTGACAAGTCACATAGAGAGCATGTTCTTCATTGTTTTCAAACAGAAAAAGTCATTGGGTACATTACGTACGTTCACTTCAAGGTGAACAATGAGGGAAACATTGTATTGGATATTACGAAATTCCAACGAACATTTTGACCGGTCCCGTGGATTTCGCTATAACGGAAGCCGACTGTACAATGTAAGTGATAACTTAAAGTTTAGACCTTAAGATTCTTTTATAAATGTTACTCTTGCAAGATAAATACGGGTCCGAAGTGAAATAATGTAGCGGGATCCTACTGGGCTCTTGTCCGCCAAATCCGGCCAAACGCTAGAAAAGGGGACAGACAGACGGGGTTTCTAACTCTGAAGGAAGATCTCATTTATTTCGCCAAGTGGAGTCTGCGGGCAACTTGCCACACCGCTACCAGAACTGCAACTGATCAATTCCCAGCATAGACATACACACAATCTGAACAAATGTATACAAATGTAGCAACTTTACCCAACCCTGGAATCCAGCCAAGTTCTTCCCGCGCAATTGAACAAAAGAACCCCACTTAGCCAACCTATTTGTAGAGCCTATTTCCGGAGCGCGCGCTAGCCAGACCCAAATCCAGGTCAGGTGCGCGCCGCCGGAGCCCCTCCGCCGGAGCACTAGTGCTAAGAAAGCAATGACAACAAAAGTGTGCATATGACTGTCCGTTACACTACCCCCTCCTTAAATTGGGCCTATTCTCCTGAATAGGGGCACATATACAACACATTTTACATGAACTTTTTTTCTTTAACCCAACATCAGGTGTCCTCAAAGGATGTGGAGCAACGTTGATCTGGTCCCCAAAATGGTTACTCAGATCAAACATTAATCCAGCAATCCATGATGACAACCTCTTCAACAGGGAAACATTTTAGAAACAACATGAGAAATCAAACACTTTACTTTGTTTATCAATGGGTGTCCTCAATGGAAGTTGATCAGCGTTGATTCTAGTCCCCAGACTGGTGCACAGAATCAAACAATGATACAACAAACCGTGATGACTACCTTATTACAACAATTTCAACACATTCTTTTACAGTCCTTTTGTCTTTTCCAGTTCACTTGGAAACTGTCCTTTATGTCTTCACTATTTCACCAAACAATGTCCATCCAAGACAGAACTTCTCTCCAGTCTCTGTCTGTGTTGCACTTCGCAAGCTTTAGTGTCTTCAGCCAAGTACACAGGTCACATCGCTGTCCTCCTGCCACCTGGTCGTTGACTCCCCAACCTTGCTTTGGCCCCGTTGTCTTCCGTGGTGTCTGTCCACGCACTGTTGTCTTCTCCGGCAGCCTTGTCTTCTGTGGTGCACCCCGCACCGGCGGATTCCCTGTCTTCCTCGGCGGCCTCATCTTCTGTGGTGCACCCTGCACCGGCGGATTCCCAGCCTTTGATGCTCCCTGCATCAACGGGTATCCTGTCTTCTGTGGTACTCCCTGTATCTTCGGCCTCGTCTTCTTTGATGCGTCCTGCATCGCCGGATCCGCAGTCTGTTGGCTTACCGTTCTTGTCCCTGTCACCTGAACCTGCGGTCTGAAAGTCAATGTCGTTGCTTGCTCCAGCGGGGCTCAGTCAGCGCGCAGCGTGCTCGATAATGAGGCACACAGCGAAGTTTTATTTGCAGCGAGTTGTACGGTCTCGGACCTTCGAGAATTCACGAGGTTTCGCGAGCGTTCGGCAGTGCCCCTGGAAGATCGACGAGAAACCCGTTTTCGCGGCAGTGTTGGGCCAACATGGAGGGGTGAGTGAAAGAATATTATTTTCGGCGTCGAATGATACCATTTTTTAGTGATTATATTGTTGTAAAGGTGATTAATTAGGCTTGCGAAATGAGGTATAAAAACCCTTTTTTTTCAACACTACCTGTACGTTTTGAGTGATCCTGACTACCTCGGGATATTGTTGGATAAAATTTGTCGATTCCTGGACTCTTGAAGAGTTATGCTTTCGAACCGTACTATTCCCATCTCTGCAGGTTTTGTGGGCGATTTATATTTTGATGCGAAATATACGCGAAAATTGCATGATTTTGGTCGGCAACGTCTGATTTGGATGACGTCACTCGTGTATGCAGTGTGTATTACTAACCGGCACTACGTATATGTTCGTACGTGGGTGCATCGCGACCGATGTCGACAATAGGTTCCTACCCGTTACTTTGCATGTCGCATCAAGTACAAAACAAATACATCCCATGTGCATCTACTAGGCTATGCATTAGGAAAGAAGAATGTCGGACACTTCGCCCCATTTCCACGTCGCCCCATGTCACTTCGCCCCATTCCCACTTCGCCCCATTCCCACTTCGCCCCATCTCCGCTTCGCCCCATTCCCACTTCGCCCCATTCCCACTTCGCCCCATCCCCACTTCGCCCCAGCCGTTTATACATGTAAAAAAAAAAATCTCATCTATTTTATTGGCTTAAAAAAACAATTTCAACAGATTCACTAATTGCTTACCAACGGAAAGAATTAGCCCATCACTAAAATGAACAATTCATAACCAACCTCTCAAGCTAGGCTCTCCCCTACCGTGAAAAAAGCTTGAAGTAAAAGATCCAACTTTGTTCCCAGCCCGGCTATACCAACCTGTCTCCCACTTATCTGAGAACGACAATACCTTTGACATCCCAATTTCACTCTTGGACTGGAGGAACCAATCTCATCTAAATGAAGTTGCAAGTCACGTCACATATCAGACACATTTTGACGGAACATTTTCCTCAAGGCAGTGAGTTCCTTTTAACTCACTGACCCATCTACGGATTCTGTTGAATCCAGCGGCTGATGATTTTATTCACAAGCCAATAGGAGAGGCGTCTCTGAATGGGATAGAGCCATCATTTCTCTCATCTGTGTCTCGAGCACCTCATCAGAGAGTTTGTATTTTTCTTAAGTTTCTAGAATTGGGAGCATTTATTATTTGGGGTCTTTGGCAGTTTATTTGGTCTGTACCCCTAGCCTTCACCTTTTTCATACTACATGGGGCGAAGTGGGGATGGGGCGAAGTGGGGATGGGGCGAAGCGGGGATGGGGCGAAGCGGGGATGGGGCGAAGTGGGGATGGGGCGAAGCGGAGATGGGGCGATGTGGGGATGGGGCGAAGCGTCCGACACCCGGAAAGAATGTAGTATCCAGGCGCCACTTAATTCAGCGGTTGTGTACAAAGTCTATGAGTGTGAAGAATCAAGAAAATTAATTTTCTAAGTATTTCCTAACAAAAGTGGAAATAATTCTCACTTTAATCTCAGTCCCAGATTCATGTCTTTTTTAAAACATTTTTGCAATGACTAACCTAATTTAATATTAGGTCTTTTCCTGTAAATGTACATGTATATTGATTGATTATAATGTTTCTCTCCTTTCTCTTTTCTTTAATATACCCTCTAGGTCAAGTACGCAGAGTGATTTACCCATTTTCCCTGTCAAGATGGTTGGACACAACATCCGCACTGGAAGATGAACATGACCAATTTTAATGGAACTCTATTATTTTACCATGGATTGAACTTTCCAATTTTTGTGGTACAACCGGATTTCGCATGTTTAATTCAATGACGTGTGATCAACAACTCACAAACTGACGAATCAGGCGACGGGGATTCTTACGCCATGTCGCATGGAATATTGCATGTATTGTTCGTTGATAAAAAAACCTGAGGAATAAGCACTTTCATGGTACATTTAATATGCGCCATCTTGTTCACATAGCAAGAAGAACAAGCTTTGCTAGATGCGGACACATTTTGTAATGTACACATTTTGGAATGAACGCATGATGACTTGGAAGCACAAACGGTTTTGTTTGATGACGTGTAGACTGCAACGCATGTAAATTTGCCCGGTAAGAAAAATGACGCATTACAGTGAAAAAAAATAATCAGTTCAATCAAATTTCTCTAAATATCAACTTCCAGTTTTATTTCACAAATTAATCAATGTCAGTAGCCTTTATGCTGTATATTGAAAACCGATAATACAATACAAACCTCTGCGAACGACTGTACACTGCACTTGAAGTCCATATCGATGTTCTGAAAATACGCAGACTGCGTAACATTATGAACCACTGGCAACTTTGCTGATCGTCTGCGAAACAGTTTGCATCTGTCTGAGTTGTCGGCGACACTTCCAGATGAAATGTTTCCATATTATCTGTTCTGCAGTTTTGGTCCCCTTTTTTGTTTCACTTTGCGTTTCTTACGTTGAGATGGAAACTAGCCTGAACAGAATTGATTGCTTGTTAGTTTGTAACCATTGCAATCTTAAATATGTATTATTTGTTCTTATACGCCTGCATTCTTACCCTTGTAATTATTAAGAAATACAATTTATTGTTATTGCCAAGGGCTGGAGCGGTTGAATAATCTTGCCTTAAAACAAATTGCTGACACGTGGAATTTTATAAGCTCATGGTCTATACATGTCGCAAGAGTATAGTTACTGTACATGTACATGTACATTGTACATCAGTGTTTTCCAGAGCATTAAAAACCTCACACAATAAAGAAACTGTGCCTTAATTTTCATGTTCACTTTTTTTTTAGATCTATATTTGTAAGTTATTCCATGTTGTGAGAAACTTTCATTTGTAAAGTTTTTTTTCTTGGAAACTGAAAGTGGTTCAAATATTAAAGTGTTTCAGTATACCTTAATGTTTAACTAAATGCAGCTGAAAGTATGTAATTGTGATTTCATGAATAAAGTGTTTCCCAGAATTTCAGTCAAGAAAAGAGACGACTTGATTCTTTATACATGTTTTGTATTTGTTTTCAGGTTCATGTCATGCATGTCCACTTTCCTACTTAAGATAAAGCCAAAAATATAGTTATTTTGCGAATTTGTACTTCCCCACCCCTCCCAATAAATCCCCACAATGATTAAGAAATAGTTATTGCATTGCCAGCATAAACACTTAGTAGGACCCCCCCCCAAAAAAAAAAAAAAAAAACCCGACGAAGTCTTAAAAACATGTTTAATGCGTTTACATGAAACATCGTTTTACTTCCCTGTTTCGAAAAGACACGCAACCAGTTTATTATAGTCGGGTGCCTTTACTCCGCGTTTACTTATTGTGATCCCGTGTACGTGTGGAGCAGGGCACGAAACCGCCACGCACGTTCTTTCAGAGCGGTGTTATTTTCGTGACCTGGGCACTCGGAATAGACATCCTTTTTGAGTGATCCTGACTACCTCGGATACTCAAGAGAAACAAAGTTATAAAATAAAGGTAGCTTAATAATGTCGCTTTTCATCAAATTGTCAAAACATTCTGCCCAACTTCGTTTAGTATAGAAAAAAAGACGATTTTCACCGACCGTAAATTCACCACAACAACGGTCATATTTCCTTCCCCATATTTCACAAAATAGTTGCTTAAAACTTAATTATTATCATTTAACAATTAAACTATACCCTTGTCAATCTCTATTTCAAATAAAATCCTACTTTTAAAGACACGTTAAGCGGAAAATGAATTTCGAAGATTGGATCTCGATCCTATCTCATGAATATTCATATTTCCAGTGTGTTCGTGCATACGCTGCAAATAAACGAAAGCACTTTCGGGCATGCTGCGCGCTGACTGGGCTGCTTTCGCCGGGGGATAGTGCCGCTCCGGCTCGGTTGCCGTCACCTGAACATGAAGGTCAGTGTCTTGTGGTCGATTGTCCGTGGTCTGAGTTGCTGTCCCGGCAGTACGGCGGTCGATGAGTTCAGCGTGCTCCGGCTGATCGGCATGCACCAGCGGAGCCGTCCACAACGGTGGATCAGTGTGCATCGATGGAGATGTCCGCAACGATGGAGCTATCAATGTGCAGCTAAAGTTCTCCGCAGCAGTTGGATCAGGACTGGAAAAGTCGGTGCATCCACGAACCTCGATCCGATGGACAGCCGCCATGCTCGCCAGTATCACGGGACGGGGCTCCACGTCAACAGCAGGGCTATCATCGCTCGCAGCGGCCTCCCTGCTCGTGGTCTCCCCATTCACGCCACAACCCGGCCTACCATCAACTTCTGCCCCCGGACCGCTGAACAGGCTTGCTCGTCGTTCATCTTCATCCCGATCCGCACTGGTATAATCATCGGAGCTGTACATCGCTTCCAATTCGGCGATCATTTTATTGATCCTCTGCAACACACCTACCGCTGAACAGTTGCCTGTGGATTGCGTCTGTCCGAGGAATGGGCTGATCCACAAATCTGCCGCTCCAAGGAGTCTCCCACCTTCCGAACGTCAATGATGACATCGTTGATGGCGTCCACGATCTCAACTGCGGCTCGGCTTTCCGTCATTTCCAGTGATCTGAGTCAAAAATCCCGTCAATATCCCACCAGCTGCCACCATTTGTCGCGGGATCCTACTGGGCTCTTGGTCCGCCAAATCCGGCCAAACGCTAGAAAGGGGGACAGACAGACGGGATTTCTAACTCTGAAGGAAGATCTCATTTATTTCGCCAAGTGGAGTCTGCGGGCAACTTGCCACACCGCTACCAGAACTGCAACTGATCAATTCCCAGCATAGACATACACACAATCTGAACAAATGTATACAAATGTAGCAACTTTACCCAACCCTGGAATCCAGCCAAGTTCTTCCCGCGCAATTGAACAAAAGAACCCCACTTAGCCAACCTATTTGTAGAGCCTATTTCCGGAGCGCGCGCTAGCCAGACCCAAATCCAGGTCAGGTGCGCGCCGCCGGAGCCCCTCCGCCGGGGCACTAGTGCTAAGAAAGCAATGACAACAAAAGTGTGCATATGACTGTCCGTTACAATAATATAAAACTTGATGTATGATATTCCTAATGTTACTCTTGCACGATTGTAAAGCGATAAAACTTTATTTCTATATTTATGAAAACAATATGTATATAGATACATAAGAACAGGAATTCACTTTTAAAGCAAAACTCATTGTTTTAAATGTTACTTTTAACAGTGTAGTAAAAGGGGTAAATATAAGTTTATCAAACCGAAAAAATATGACAATCAAATTTAGATGTCTTTTTTGGTGGGGAGTGATGATGGAACAGCGGCGTGACCAAGGGGGTGAGGGTAAGGGGTTGGGGATGGGGAAGGGCGCACGCCCCCCCCCCCCCTCCCCCACCCGGTCGTCCCTTTCACTGAAAATTTGCTTGTCCTTTTCATGAGCGGATTTTTTTTTCACGAGTGCCCTTTTCAACTTGTGCCACCATAAATAACGCCACCTATCGTCAAATATTATCTCCCCATAGAAAAGTGTCAGGCCTAGAACCCCCCCACCCCCCCCCCCCCCCACCCCCGCTATACGATTTAATTGAGGCTAGGTGACAGGTGGGTGAAAAAAGAGAAACCGTCGACCTCTCAGCACGGATGCTCCAAAACTGTCCCCCCCCCCCAACTGCAATATCCAGCCCCCCGCCCCAACTCGGTGAGAACACTGGCTACGCCGCTGTATGGGAGTGGTACTGTGGCAACAGATGCCCATATTCTGAACAGCCAATGCGCTCTCCAGATCTTCTTATATCAATGTCAGGGTCTAACTCACATCTTTTAAAAAGTGAAATTGGACGTTTGACCATTTTTTTTTCCCATTGTACTGATTAAAATCCTACATATACCATTGTAACAAATGCTTTATACAGAATACAAAAATATACTCAATGCCTGTGTGTTTGAGACGAACTGAATAATGCTTTAATTATTTCGCATGTATCCTGCTTATTTCACGTCTTTTCTATTTTGCGATTTCAAATTAACAACTCTTTAAATAGGGACCTCAAAATAACGTTATTGTTGCTAGAATTTATTATCATGGGTACTCGCCAACAATTGGCTAAGGTTAATATTGACAGCATCAATGTTGGGGAGTCCAGACTTTCCCCTGTCTCCGTTGTGAAGAGTCTGGGTGCCTGGTTCGATGCAAACTTGACAATGTCTACTCATATCACAAAAATGTGTGGTACGGCTTTTTATTATATATATATATTTACATAATATTAGACGTATCAGAAAGTATCTGACCAGGGAATGTACTGAAACGTTAATTCAATCTTTTATTTCTAGTCGGTTGGATTATTGAAATGGCCTCCTCTATGGATTGCCTGACGTTCAAATATCACAGCTTAAACGTGTGCAAAATTCCTGTGCCAGACTAGTCTGTAACGCTTACAAGCACTGTCATACCACTCCACTGTTTTTTTTTTATTTACATTGGCTCCCGCTGAGATTCAGGATTGAGTTTAAAGTTCTGTTAATAACTTATACAATTCTTTATGGTCTCGCTCCCTTATATTTATGCCATCTAATCCAAAAACAATCTTCATTCAATTACAATCTCAGATCTTCCAATGACAAAACACTCCTCAGCTACTCAGCAAGTCGAACCAAGGTCACCCTTGTTGATCGTGCATTTGAGTGTGCTGCACCTAAATTATGGAATGCACTGCCATTAAATATCCGTGAAGCAAGTAGCCTGAATGTTTTTAAACAATTACTTAAAACTCATCTTTTTATGAGAGCTTTTTATTGATTTTTTTTGTACCCTGTATTAGTATTCATTGTATTGTTGTATTTTGCTTTGTTTGTTTATATCAATTGTGCGTATAAGTCTGTTTTTTTTCCATTTTTTTTTATGACTGTAATGCGCATTTAAACATATTTTAAATGGAATTTGCGCACTATACATTAATAAATTATTATTATTATAGTTGTGTATTCGTAAGACATAATAAAACAGTACTAAATGCTACAAGGCCCCATATTCCTTTCTTTTGTTTCCATATTTTTTTCTTGACAAAGCCAATAAGGTGTAGACACGAAACCCACCAAGGACTTTGGCTGAGGTCCTCGGTTATTGGGTGATCGAGTTGAACATGAAGTTCAACATTGGCAGGAACATGAACCTTGATACGGAGGTATGTTAAGTGTAACGTCATGACGACGTCATCGGGTATCAAATTACAATCGAGTTTAGTTCAAATATGACCGTTTTGTGTCAATCACAACTCATCAACAGAAAACGATTAAAAATGCATGTTCACATTTTTTTGGTCTGATCAATCATGCCTTTAACAGTTGTTTTGTTGTATTAGTTAGTCCTTGACTTTCGGGTTAACGGAAGGTCAAAGTTAGGTGAATTCCAAATACCGAAGGAGGCGCAAATATTAAAACAAACAAAATTTCGTTCACACGGTTCAAGGGATGGAGATGAAACTTGTACAAACATAATCCTTGTCTAACAATGTGACAACAATACGTGTGCAGGCACCATGACGTCATCACACATTAAAATAAAAGCGATTTATTGTCAAAATCGGACATTATACTTTCAACTTTATCTCTTGAAGTGAACTGTTTACCTGGAATACATTTAGTGAGGTATTACCATTTTGTTTTGGGTAATAGTTTTACATCCATGCACAAAACCGCTTGACCTTGACTTGAAAACTTTCGTTCCTTAAATGAATGTTTTTATGCGAAAACCGTTTCAGTTTCATAATTTTCCTGGGTTTCGTTTGCATGAACATGTTTACAACTGAGTTAGGCAATTCAAAAACAAATTAGTTTAGCCCGCCATCACCCTGCGTTTGTTACAAGGATAAACGCAACCCTCTAGTTTTGTTATGTCAGTGAAGTCCCTAATCGTAAATGATAATCTATTCACAAATGAGTCAACCTTTTTATATTTTCATAATTCAGTTAAAATAAATCAGTTTCCATTTTCGTATATATTACCAAAAGCTCTCAGCTTAATTTACCCTCCCCAAATCTGAATCTTATCTCGTCCCAATCCACAGTTCATACTTGTGTCGCAGTTAGTCTGTCAATACACAAACGAGACTTCTCTACTGCGACATGGTCACTTCTGGACTTGGCGTCCTCAATGGCGGCATAACGGGTGTGGAGCTAAGTCCTCGGATGAAATCGGCCGCATGGAAGGTAACATGATACCCAAGGGAGACTGTGACAGTGGCATGCAGAGGGCGATGTTCAGGGTCCCAGTCAAGTCCAGGATTTAACAGTAAACAAAACAAATGAAAATGCGCCTTGCCAGTCTGGCGAAGTGACATGGTAATCAAACTTACATAATGGCACGACTCGGGCTTCATGCGATCTTGGAACCCTGCGGACTTTGACTTGTTCCTCACAAAATGGGCATTGGCAGAATTACAATATGTGGAAGGGAATGGAGGAGGTGACCACTTTGCAAATAAATGAGGTTTCTCACCCTCCCCATCCCCACTGAAGCTCCGCCCCTGCCCCTAAACGGTAGGGTCAGACAGGTCCGTAAGCTGTGGTTGGAATAACGAAATGTTGGTACAACTCCCACCCATCCAGTCTCATTCTCAAACTCATCGTCAACCACTCCGCCTTGTTCTCTATGAACGTCCCCTTCCTTCATCTCACCCTCAACCCCACTCACCCTAAATCGTAACCCATCTCCCCATATCTGTACCCTAAAACAACATCCACCCTCCACGCTTCCCATCCGCAACCAACGAAAACCCATTTCCCTTAACTACTCAACCCCACCCACCTTTGCTCCTACCCTCCCTTAATAACCCATCCATCTTCCACACCCACCCACCCTCAAGCCAATCTATGCCTAACCTTTAAACCCTACCCCAAATTCAGTCCTCCTAACCTTTAAAATTAAACAAAAACATCATAACACACAACCTTAAACTTTCTCTGCATAATGTTTAATATAACAACTATAATGATAAATATATTGAAGATTGAACATGACTGTGTAGGCTACTTGTGAGAAATGTGTAATGAGAGACATATTTTGGATTGTAGTTTCCTGTAAATTCCACTATGACTTCTTCAAAAATAATTGTGTATTTTGGAAGATTTTGGCACCACACCCAATGTCCAGCCTGAAAGGTTTCCGAAAAGCGGCATGTAGTTTAATACTGCAGTTTAATACAAGCTAGATAAAGTTTTAAATAATTATTTTTTATTTTCTTCGTAGTGATTCGATACTCATCACGTATAATAACGTCGTGTTGTAAATTATGTAAGCTGTCAAACAGAGTGATGTCATCAAATGTACCAAAAAAGTAAGCAACACTTTTCTTACAACCAATAATAAACTATAACAAACCGCTACTGTATTATAACATTTAAAACTATTAAATCATAAATAAATATAAGAATTAAGCTCTCAAAGACAATACGTTGTAACACCATGTGAGAAAAAGGGAATTATAAAATTGGAGAATGCACTGAGTGATGCGATGCAATTCAAATGCAAGCTAAAAAAAAAAAAATTGAGGGCTAATAAATAAAAGTGGGGCCTAAAAAAACATCTGGTAGCTTTTCACCTTTTCATTTCATTGAAATTTGGCTGTGAGATCTTTATTAGGAAATCAGGGTTGAGCAAGTGTATAAGGACATGCTTCCGCTGACAACATGTTGACATTGTGAGCATGGATGGATCCAGATGGCATGATCCAACAAAAAAACCTTTAGAAACCTAAGAGAACGTCATGAGGCTCTATTAAATAAATATAGCTCTATGGGTAACGTACGTAATCCGCAGGATCCGCAAGCATCCGTACTGATTCGTGCACTCCCAGTGCATGTTAACGTATACCCAAATGTGCTCATGTAAATAGAGTTCACACATTACATTTATATTGATTTTTTTATGCAATTAAAATGTTTCCTCTACATAGATTAGATTTCGAATCAATATCATGCAAGCAATACAAAAAATAACAACTTGCCTATGTAACAATATGTGCATGACAATCAATGTAATGTGTGCCTTATTCACACCAAAATGCTGAAAAAAAAATACACGAATTTTCTTTATGACGATCGACTCTTCTATTTCTACATACATGTAAATACCAACGTTTCAAACAGGATAATATTTTCAGCTTACATAATAAGTTCCATATTTTTTGAAGTGCTGCCTTGATATACACACTGCTAATATTAAGTACTCCAAACACTTTGTCAAACCAATGCCGTAAACATATCAACGAATGCGGTAACAACATTATCTAAGTAGATTATTTCTGATAGCAAATTTATTTGAAATTTACACCTACTCGTTGGATATTTGTTTCGGGTGAACAGAGGAGCGACTGAAAATTTGGCAATGCGACTGATCGTGTATTTTACGCGCGGTTAACGTTTGTTTATTCGGGGTAAAGGAGGAAACCACTGAATGAGGTGTGGTGATAGGTTCGACTACCATACGCCTTACCGTACATAGTCATATACACAGCGTCTCCTCGCTGCAGAACCAACACCGCGCTCCCAGACACATGTTCACGTTGATTTTGTACCACATATGCTGTGACCACCTTGTAGCTGTTTTTTACAAGATGGATTTCAAGGGAACCGCTGGTGCTATACTTAAGAACAGAAAACGTAAATACGTAGGTACCCGGCAAACTACACGTAAACGTACCGGTGCCCAGATCGAAGCTGGTACCCGGTAGAAGGGTCTCGGTTTGCTGGAAGGGCAAACGGGTGTCGTGACTCGTATAGGTATCCGAGCTGCTCGTCCTCACCACGGTGAATGCTACCCGCTGGTTGGAGTCGTCTGGTGTCTCCCCTGTCTCACCCTTCTGACCTTTGACACCAGTTTCCCCAGTTCCTCCAACAAAACCAGGTAGCCCCCTTGGACCTACCTTGCCGGGTAGGCCAATCCCATAATCACCTTTAGACCCAGTGTTACCAGGTGCTCCCCGCTCACCCATAGGTCCAATCTCACCTTTGTGACCTTTCTCACCTACATCGCCCTTTGACCCCGGCTGACCGTACGGCCCCATCGGTCCTCCTGGCCCAGGCAGACCTGGTATGCCGGGTATTGCAGCAGGTCCCTGGCAGCACTGCTGACACACCTGAGACGCAGGACCATCGCCATCCGAGGGAACCGGCCCAGTAACGGAAGCTCGGAGCTTGACAGAGTTACCCAGAAGGAGGGCGATTGATAATATTGCCACACAGATCTTCATCTGTAAAGAAAAATAACAATAAAATACGTGTACATGAGAACAAATGAAATGAGGGGAAAATGAGAGAAAAACATATTGAAGTCATGCAGACAAACCGGGGAATCACATCTAAGTAAGACTTATGAAAAGTTGTCGTCGTTTGGAAAAAAAATGAATGATTTGTAGATGTGAACATTTTGTATTCCTCTTAGTCAAAACCTATCAAGTTTGAAAAGCTTCTATTTAACATTTTCACTGAACGAAATTCATTTTCTGTAGACGAAAATAATGGTAATACTTTAGAGTGAAGCAGCCGTACTGGTTCTTTTGCGACGAATCCGCCCTTAGACAAATTCGAATGACGGATCTTCCTCTCTAAAATGAAATGTTGTCACCAAACTTTGCCGGTCTAAAAGTGCCTGAATCTGAAAAAAGAACCGCTGCAGAAAGTTGATTTTCAAAATCACTCCATTTCATCATGACATTATGAATGGAACATGATTTTTGATATCACTCCTGCGAATTTGGGCAGAAATAAACTCGATCAGTATTTGAGGACCGGGGTATTTTGGGACTTCTTAGAACCAGGAGGCACATTGTGTTCCCCGTCCTAATTTCCATACGCAAAAACCGAGTTTTCTAAAAAAAAATTGGCAGGCATGTTGAGTGGCCAGTTATCTATACAATGACACCATTTGGTTGCACTGCAAGAGGTCACTTTACTCATTTTGCCAATTGTTGGCATAATTTCTGCATTTCTTCATTCAAATAACTTTAAATTGTTACAAACAATTTTTTGGGTCATTATCGATTAAACTTATACAAATTGATGCATCCAAAGTTACTATATAAAATTGTTGGGAGCAAAATCAACGTTCACTTGTGGTTTTGTCCAAAAGTGGAAATATCTTCCGCCAAATGTGGCACTAATAAAGACATTTGGCAATTTTATTTTGCATTTTTTATGCAGAAACTGTCAAAAAGTGCCACATAACAAAGACATTGTGCAACAAAGGTTTTAATTTAAAGTGTCATTTTTGCGCCGATGGCGGCCATTTTGGTTCCTCAGCATGCATTATACTTGGTCTCGTGACCATAAATGTTTGTCTGCAGTGGATACTTGATAGGTTAAGGTAAAGAAAACATGTTTTTTATTCACAAAAATGATAAGTTCTTTTGTTTTTTTTTATACACAATGTAACGAATTTCACGACCATGGACACTCTACAATAATTATTTCGGCAATATACTGACCCAGGATTAAAGTTTGGAAAAGTCACACAAAGTGTAATACCGATCGGCAAAATCATATCAGAACTATATCAGACGTTTTATAGGGAGGGAGGGGGGGGACACTGTGTCCCCAGTCAAGATGAGTGTTCTGTTTAACTTCAAACGACTTTCAAATCAAGGATTTGCCAAAGTGTCAGGCGCGGTTCTATATTAAATGGGTCAAGGAAAGAGGGATCCCTCACTTCTCTAAATGTTGTTTGTTTTATCGAGCGTCTCTCTAATTCTCTGTTGTAAGTTAGCAAATATAAAACTGCATAGGGGTGCACACCGGTAAATAGGCCTCAACCCATCCGCCAAACTCATGCATAAAAGTTATACCATAAAAATATTCTATATTTGAGAGTTCTGAGAGCCATAACATTGGGAAATTGAAGAGATATGGCAATGATTCTCTGGCCCGGACTTGGGGATTCCAATTTTGAGCATTTTTGATGCAATTGGGCTCGAAAGTGGCGCTTTTTTGTCATGTTGTGGAGGGATCGTTTTTCAAGATGGCTACTTTTCCGCTTTTGGAAAAATCGGGGTCGTTTTCTTTATCGAAAAAACAGTGGTCAACCCACCAAAAGTTGAAACGAAAATATAAGATGGCATGTGGATCTTGTAGATATTTTAAAAAGAATTTTGAAGTATGGACACTTAGCACTGATGTCTATGGTTAATATCAGTTTTAATACAGGGTTGCATCTATAAAAAAAAAAAAAAAAAAAAAAAAAAAACAATCGCCCTCTATCAGCCTTATTCTTGAGCGATTGAGGGCGCTATAACATGCCAATTCGGGTATAAACAGACATGATGCCAATTGACGTGAGTTAATTGAGATATTGATATAGCTCAAAATGACATTTTTTTGAAAAGTTACGAATTTTTACCATTTCAGCGTTTTCATTCGCTCACATAATAACCTAGCCCGGCGTTTAATAGAAATCAATTCCAGACATGTTAAGCAACAAAACTCACGCTGATGTATCGTTCTTGAATTCTAACACGATCCTCAGCACCGTTGAGCTGACTTGTGGCTGAAAATAACTATAAAGAGAATAAGTTATTGACAATTCGTTCGGTTACAACTTTGGGCATAGCTGAATTTCACTTGTAAAACACCGAGAACATAATGTCAGTTTTTTTTTTCTGTTTAGCAGAACGTGATTTTGATTGCTTGTTTTTTTTTTTTTAACAAGTGACCAACGGCCCTGACTGGACTCAAAAACGAGGTACATTATATTAGTTCCTTTTTTGAATGATTGCTTGGCTTTTTTCAAAGTTGACGCGCTGATCACCAAAAAGAGATTCTGGAGAAATTAGAAACCTGCCCTGCTCTAAGCTTGTTCTCCAACACATATTCAATCCATATGTTTGATTTTATAGAAAGACACTTGTTAATAAACACTAAGTTTATTTGGAGATGTTTTGGCGCATTTATCGCACAAAAACACTGCCTGATGTATTGTCGGCTGCAACAAACCTGCCTTAGCGACCCACTGTACAGAAAGACCACCTGTCCGTAACGACCATTTAAAAGTCCCCCGCTGACAAATCCCGTTACTTAAGCCCTGTATAGAAAGACCACCTGCTTAACGCGACCAGCGACCGCACATTTTGCTTCCGTAGGAATGCTTAAGTCTGTACAGAACGACCGCAAGCCATGGAAAGCGACCACAAAATGCCCACTTGTTTCTGTACAATGGTTGATTCCTTACTCAAAAGAAAAAGCAAGAGCCACATAAACCACTTCAGAGGATTAGTAACTCAACCACAGGATTTCCAGGACATTTTCAAGCTTAATCTGGGTCTGTGGTCCATCAACAATGCCCCTATTGTCAGTGCAGCAGCTTGGATAGCTGAGCTCCATTCAGCAAAATGCACAAGGCATGTGCATGACTTGTGACCTGTCAGTCTCGTTCACTCACATACCTTTGTTATCATTAAAATAAATTAAAATAAAATTCGTTTACATATTTTCTGAAAAACAAAAACACACAACATACTCAAGTATTTTTGTTGTCAAGTTATTGATCAACTTTATTTTTAAATCGTGAAAAAAAGATTTAAATTTTTTTGTGCTCTTGATCGACCTTTGAGCTTTTCAGCGAGTTTGCTAGCATGTGCAATTTTGCACATTGTGTTTACACAACATTGCGTAGATTACATCTGCCCTGTCATTTATAAAGCGAGTTTGTTCCAATATTGCTTTTGAAAAAGAAAGAATATGGCTCCAAATTCTTCAAGCCCGAATCCTGGAAGGAATTATTGAAGTTAGCTTTCACTTGAAATGAAAATGGAGGTCATAACTTAAGTTGATCGTGTGATCGTTGAGAATCTCGGAAAGAGAAACTTCCCCTTCGTTGTAGGACCCTACTTTTACTTGTGGTTGTGCAGGTATTGCTGCTCCAGTACAGCTGATTCTTACATAATATTAACATAAAATAATAAACACTTTTTTAAATCATTCACATTTATGACTTTTAATTTCATTTTTTTTTTAAGAAATAGTTATGTTTTAAACAAATAACTAAAAGAAAGAAGAACATACTGTTGGATAAGGCAGGTTTAGACTGTAATGACCCCCCGCATTAGGTTAGGGAAGCCAAAGGGAGGGCAAATATTTCCAACCTGTACAGAGAGACCACCTGTCTATAAAGACCACTTTTATTGTTTCCCTTGAGCGGTCTTTCTGTACAGGTTTGACTGTAATTGTGTACACTAATTATTCAATATCTGGCAACGCCCGTTTCGGACTGGGTCTTAGTTTGAGATTTGAGATTTTAGTCAAGTGCAAAACTCAAAAATGTTGGGCTGAAATAACAGCCTCAAAAGTTGCAATGAACTCAATAAATGATTACAACTTTTAAGTCCACTTGAGATTTCCGCTGTCCGGCCGCCAAATTTGTTCGTTTCTAGGGAATGAACAACGCATACGTGACGTACTTCTACCACATCCTCTGCTCCACGAGTAGGGTTTATGGTGGCTGACCTAGGTGAGCACCGAGAATGACGTCAGAGTTAATCGAACGGCATGGGGCTGACCCGTCTCGACCCGGGTAAGCTAAACGAACGCACCCACTGCTTAAAAGTTAGGGCCCTGTCACACTTCTGCGTATCCTAATTCCTTATGAGTTGCGCATTGACTTTTTTTTATACGCAGTCGTACTCACAATACGCACCTCATATGCATCTCTATCGTTTTATGTAAATTTTATGTACGCAGGTATACGCATGGTACAAGTACGCTGGATAGTTTTGGGCATGCACAAAACTACGCTGCGTACGCTGTTACGCAGGTCATAAGTTATCAATACGCAGCGCATCGGTGATCGGTCCCGCATCGGTCGAGCGCGGTACGAGTACGCTATGTGTTCGTGAGGGATAAGCCGTTCATACGCGGCAATACGCTGACCTCCTATATTGGACGTATACATAGCGACGTATTGCACGAATTAGTATCGCTCGTCCTGCGAGCGGGCAGCGCATTGTACTTATTCGTAACTTATTAGAAACGCACAGATGGCGAACTTGCGCACTGCATACGCAACTCATACGCATCTCATACGCAGTGGATGCGCTGAATTCGTTATTTGTTCGCTAGATGTGCGTCGCACATATGTCAAAGTAATCAAAAAATTTCGACGTTTTTGAGAGTACGGCTGCGTATTGAAAATTGTTGATAAGGAACTGGTATACGCAAAAGTGTGACAGGGGCTTAACCTGATGTTAAAACCGGAATTGCGCACTGTGAACTAGTAAACTGACTAAGTTCAAAAGTGCAAAAGGTATTGCGATCCGACTCATTCCTAACACCAATAAGACAGCCATGTTTGAGTGGTCCGGATTTCCTGAATCCGTTCTCCCATGACCAACTTCCACATAAATCTTAATCCTGAATTATTTGGAGGGATTCCCGGAAACATGTAAATGAATGTACATCGCAGCATATGCTTTTGTTTGAAAAGGAAAGGTTTGAACCAACAGAGAAAAAAAAACGAGGAAGAAAATACAGGAATGCTGGATTTATTGGTCGGGTTACAAAATTACCCAAAATTGTTTTATTTCATCTGACAAAATGAAAATGCGCGAATTTGAATCAGCAGGAACCATTATTAAATTTAAACTATTTGTAAGTTAGCAGAAAACTTGGAAGAAATGCAGTCAAATTTTAATAGCCAAAACTACTGCGACTGTGATTCTGTGCTGCGCTATTATTGCAACGAGATATCCAGTGAGTTTCCAAGACCCATAAAGCAACAAGTCTTGTAGTGTTTTGATTTGTTTTTAAAGAATTTACAATTTCAGTGGTTGCGTAAGCAGACAGGGATTCGCCTTAGTCCAAATAAATAAATGAAAATGGAAGATGTCCTACGTTTGGCCTCACAGAAGTTGGTCCGGATCTGCATCAACTGTTCAGCATAAGAACTGTAATTCAGCTATATCATGGACAGCACAATGCCCTCTGGCCTGGTTAATTTCAAACTCTCATTTCAATAAAGTATCGAGCTATCTTATTGTAACTCCTATTTCTGGATCGGAAATTAGCGCGCTGGTTTGGTTGGTAAGCAAACGTGTGTCAGTATCATAGTCACAAAAGATCAGTTTCAATTATCATAAAAATCGTGGTTTTTTCTCAGTCCCCAAGCACAAAAATGAAAATAACAACGCACAACCGCGCTTGTTGTTTGAGAAAAAAAATGTGTCGGCAATAATTATCAGAACCTTAACTGCACTTTGATTCAAACACTATGTAGAACCAAGGGCGGATCCGCGGGAGGGGGGGGTTGGGGGGACAAAGGGGGCCATCCCCCAAACGAATCCATTTTTTTGTGTGACTTCGCAATAAAGGCAGGCACATGGGAACACCACCATCTTTTCCTCAAAAAAAAAAAAAAAAATTGGTTAAAGTGGTCAGTAATTGTCTCAGATCGCACCACAGAGCATCTAGAATCCAAAATAATATCGGGGCCCTTAAGCGGGCCCCGAACCCCAAGCCGCCATTTTTTTGGACACACTTTTTGGTGACCAATTTTTTCTTGGCCCCTCCCCCCCCCCCCAAAAAAAAAAAAATGTTTCCTGGATCCGCCATGATGTAGAACAAGCTATGCCTGGCATGCGATTGGCCCAAAAGGCAAGACACAAATATGAGGTTGGTGTGTAGGGAAAAGGGACCCTCAAATAATAACACTTTAACACACTTTTCGTCGATAGACGTTTTCTGTTATAATTTAACCAAAAATGGTTAATAAATGAAAGACAAAAAGATGCAGTCTCCCACCTCATCACAGCTCTATAATGACTCTCGATTGCGGTAAATTTTAAGTAACAGACACTAACCTTCAAGTCACGTTATTGAGTCCTATCACGAAAGGAATCCTCAACACTCAAGCAGATTGATGGCTGAAAAAATAGCAACAACAATGATTTACTAAAAGTCCGCTCGGAGATAACTCCGGAGGAGGAGGCATAGCTAAATTTTGCAGGTAAAACACTCTCTGTCGGGGCGAACTGTGATTTGGTTTGATTATTTCCAGTGAACTATACAACGGCCTGAATGGACTCAAGGACAAGTTTACAAAACATAATTTCTCACAAACAGAATTCTATTCTTTTTTTTATCTTTAGGGGAAAAAAAACAAGTTAGTGGCGGTAATATTACAGGTGGACTACCACAAAAAAATGAATATTTTGCTATGAGAACTCAGGGTACTGGTTTGACTATTAGCGTCAGCCACCATCTGTCTGTCAACCGAATGTGCATTAAAATCTTGTATGCAAACAAAGCCTGTAAAGACTGTCAAAATCTTGGAACGATTGCGTCATTTACATTTATGAGCTCCAGGTTCTCGCCAGCATTCATGTTACTATAAATGAAAATTAAGCCAATGATGGATCCATTGCCCAGGATACCTGCCCAAACAACAAGTGTTTCCTTTGGTTGTCGGGAATGTCATAATGTGAAGTCCCTTGGTGGGTTGTTCATTTAAACATATCTCCTGACATTGTGTGTGTGTTTACGTTTCCCTCTATTGGAATATGTAGCCTCATTCCCACGATGTCCCAAAGGAATCTGTCTGTGCGATTTGTTAATAGCCATTGACAATACGGCATTCTTCTTCGAAGATTCTTCTTCGTGCGCGCGCGTTGCCGTAGCCATGCGCGTCGGCAAAATGAAAACGTTTTTTTTTTTCAATGAAAGATGATGTCTCAAAACCGCCAAACTCACTAGTTTGACTGGAATCCTGCTGCTGCACAATTTTAACATGTTTTTAGATTGGGTTATGGTCAAGAATAAGCTTTATGTGGCCTCTCTGGACTCCCATATACTTGCACAAAGTTTGGTCGGGCACCATTTGCAGTCATCAGCCGACATTTGAAGCACTTTTTTTGAGACTTGTTTTGGCCTGAGGCAGCGCATTTACGCCTCGCACTCACCACTGGATCAGCTTCAAGTTGAAGGGCTCGACGCGACAAACCAAACTTGTGTCCTTGCACTTCTTAGTCTGCCGCTGTTTCCATGGCTCCTGTTGAGACATTGTACCATATCCGAAGTATTTATCGACATAACTCCTACTCGTAGTTCTGCTTGGTACTCTGTAAACTGTCGGAAGGTCTCTGCAATATTTTAAGTTGTATAGTAACAAACTACCATAAGAACCCCTTTATCCACTGCAACCTGTGCCGCAAATTTGGCCAGCCATCTTTGGTAGCAGAAGCATTGATTTACTGCATGGGCGTAACACCTGAAATTGAATCTAATTGTGAAGTACCAATCAATGTTTGGTCCAATTGGCATGGATTAGCTTGCATTTTGTTCCTACTGTTTACGTAATCCAACACATCTTCCTTTGATGTGAGACAACACACCTTCTTGGCGTATCAAAATGATGTCTTTCATTAGACACCAGATAATCTGAAAAGTCGCACAACTTGGAATTCAAGTCCCTTCATTTAATAAGCTGCATCTCTGGACTGGGGTGTCAAAATGAGTGGGATAAAGAATATTGTATAGAGTATTACCAGTACCTTCAAACCCATTTTATCTAACTTTTGCACACCTAAAAAGAGTGCTAACTGCATCCGACGGGCTGCGATTTCGTCTCCGACTCCATCGTAGGAGTTTGAGTCCATGTTTCACATCCATATAGTAGCACTGATCGATGGTTGCCAAGAAGAAATAGATTTCTACGTTGTGGCTAATGGTGGAACTCCACACTTTCTTCGTGTCAGCCAGTGCCCTCCATGACATTCCTGCTATTGATGTCCTGGTCACTAGAGTTGATCCACGCGCCAAGGTACTTAAAGCCAGGGACCTCATTCAGCTCTCTACCCTTCAGCGTCTTCAGTGGGATGTGTTCGGGCGTATTGTAGATGGAACACTCAGTTTTCTTTGTGTTGAGTCTGAGCCCTACCTTCAAGCACTCTGCTTCTACAAGGTGTAGGAGTACTTGCGCCTGCTCGACTAGATCAGACATCAACACGATGTCATCAGCAAAGTCGAGATCCGTTTCTGTGACCGCCGGTTGCCTTTTCGATCTTCTCGGAGTGACAGTGAAGCTGAGGTCGGTCTCCCTCCCATTGATGGCTCTACCCAAGGCATAGTCGAGAACAATGATAAAAAGGAAGGGTGGTAGTGTGTCGCCTTGGAGCACTCCTGCTGTGGTGTCAAACCAGTCAGTCTCACCATCCGGAGTAACCATCTTAGTCAGTGTGTTGGCGTACATGACTCTATGGCACGGAGTAACAGGGGTGGAACTCCGTATAGGCCTTTAAGATTCTTAACGTTATTCCACGATGTATGGATTCAAATGCCTTCTTGAAATCGATAAATGTGAATACTGCTGCTAGGTTGTTCAATTTCACTTTCTCGATAATGCGTCTTAGAGCTAGGATTTGGGCAATGGTTTTGCGCTTCAAACGGAAGCCGTTTTGGTTGTTTCTGAACAGTGGATCAATGACGCCTCTGATGCGATTCAGGATCAAACGGTACATTTTTTGCAATGATGCATGATAAACTGATACCTCCGTAGTTGTCAGGGTATGAGAGGTTACCAGTCTTGGGTACTGGTATGATCTTGTTGAGCGACCACTGTAATGGCTTCTGATTATCCATTAGGGCCATGCAACACATCTCCAACACTATGGCGTCAATGTCACAGTTCTTGAGCACCTCTGGTGGAATGTCATCCGGCCCTGCTGCCCTACTCATCCGAATCCTCGACCTTTGGTGCGCTGCTTAGTAGGTTGCTGACATGGGTGTACCATAACTGTGTTTCCACTCTTTCCTGAGGGGAAGCTCCTGCTACCTGTCCTTCCTTTGCTTTCCTGCGTCCAGTTATTTCGTTGATGACCTTCCAGCCCTCGCCGTAGCGTGCTCCACCGTGCTACGCCTCAATTATTTGAGTGTTTGCATTGAGGACCTCTTTGTTTTAGTCCATCATAGGTGTAGAACAAATGTTGTTTTTCCACCCTATTAGCTTGCTTGTTCTCTTCATTGTGGCCTCTGTCGCAGGACAGGCGTGCCTATATGACAGCCTCTCTCGCAGCTGCGATATGTCTGGGTGCTAAGACAGAAGAGATTTCTTTACCCTCTCCTTCTTAGGTACCACTCCACTATCTCGTCCTCTCAGTAGTGTCCTCTTGCTCCTCTATCAACTGTGGTAGTAGTTGCGCATCACCACCGTGTAGCGTTTTTGAATATCAGGGCGGGATGAGAACTCCTTCCCGTTATACCTAGTCCTACTGCTCGGCTTTGGTACTCTGAGATTTAGACGCACTCTCATGGAGACTACTCTGAGGTCTGAGCCGACGGATTTGAATGACGAGCACGATTCAGAATTCAGAATGATGTTCCTCCACTTGCTCCGCATTAGAAGGACGTAGTCTAGTTGAAGCCTCATCCCCAAGCCTCTGTCTTGGGAGGTCCACATCTTTCCCGATACGAACTCGGCTAGCAGTGCTCCTTTTCTGTTCGTACCATCATGATAAGTGAACGGTGCATCTTTAGGGCCCATTCTAGCGTTGAAGTCGCCCAGTATCATCAAGAAATTGTGAGCCGGCACTCCCATTACTGCTTCTGTAAGGGTCTCGTAAAATTTCTCAACCTGTTCTTGTGGTTGCAGCGTTGGTGGGCGAGTGGAGCCTTCTGGATACGCCACTGCCCACATTATACCCCCACCAACAATAGAGCTATTAACCCATACACTCCCACCAATATGGGCGTAAATCAGGGAGCAGTGTTAGGAAGGATTTATCCCCACACTTTATTTTAATAAGGGGGATGCTTGGCCATTGGATCACCCCCCCCCCCGAGTGTTGTGATGAGAATAACAAAAATAATCAAACAAATAAGTTTAGGTAAATACAAAACAGAACAAACAGTACACACACCTAATGTGTTAATGGACGTAAGCGCATTTTTATGTTCAACAGCGCCCCTAGTGTCTCCTGCTGTCCATCCGCCACCTATTTTCGAATTTCCACGGTTTGCTGGCATGTATATAGGCGGCGTGTTATCAGCAACCCCCCCCCTACTCGCTTATGCGGATTTATGCCTCTGCCCACCGACCCTTACTGTACCCCCACACACCCTCAACCCAATCTCTGCATCAGATCTTTAACCCCAGCCCCAAATTTAATCATTCTGACTTGCTAAAAGTTCAAACTTCAAAAACATACACAATAAACAACTGGACTTTTTCTGCAATACTTTTAATAGCAAAGCTATATTGATAAATCAATTACAGATTAAACATTACTTCAAACAAATGTGTTCGCGAGAGCTAGAGTCAGATTAGTATATCTCGTCATTTATTACAATCGTTTCAATCCAAGTGCAATGTTTGAAAAGTCTTTGTACTTTTCCATCAATTCGATTGAATTCTTCAAAACATGGAGTGTAAAACAAGCGTGGTTTTTGGTACCAATGAAGTCCAGCTGAAATCACGGGAGGAAAATAATAAAATAAATTATGAAACTTGAGAATGTTATGGGTCATATTGTGCAATTCAACTGCAAGCTTATTCAAAACACCAAAACTTGTGAAGTTTAATAAATGATAATGGGGCGTGTCCCCACACTGCAAAAACTGTGGTGTTAATTAATAACCATTCGGTATCTATATAGGACAACACCAGTAAAATTTAACACCAGATGGTCCTTTATAGATACCAATGGTGTAAATTTAACACTACAGTTTTTGCAGTGCGCCCGCCCAAGGAAGAGCCTCGAACTCCTTGTCTGCGACTTTCAAGTAATTGAAGTTTGGATGATTAGATAGACTTTTTTGGGGAAATCAGTTTTGTGCTGATGTCTGAGGCATGCATGATCTGAAAAAAAGGGCAACCGATACGTTTGTTTTCAGGTGAATGGCGATTACAAGTGACAGATTTATTGATTTGTATTTATTTTGAATTTGAACTTTGGTAAACTAATCGTCGGCTGCCTAGTCGGATTTTAAATTCATTTCATACAAAGAAAACGAATCCATGACCAAAAATGCATTTGAATATACAGGAGTATCTCTCAAATAACAATGTATGCTTGACAGTGAATGTAATGTTTACCCTATTCGAACAAAAAGGAAAAACATACGATACGATTTTTTTTTAAGTAGGCTGCAAGATTTGTTTTAAATGATACTTAAACGATACCATACGGTGTTACTATTAAGCACTCCAAACCATACTTTAATCCAATGCCGTAAAACTGTTCCGGGTATGCACTTATTAAAGTACATGTAACACAGTATTCAACTGAATTATTTTGATAAAATTGAAAGAAGTTTAATTTTACACTTACTCATTAATTAGATATTGTTTCGGATCAGTGGCGTAGTCACGGGGGGCGTGGGGGCGACAGCCCACCCCCCCCCCCCTCCATGAAACCTTGTCGCCCCCAAGTCGCCCCCCCCCCACTGAGATTTTGAGTTTCTAAAAAAATTTGAGTTTCTAAAAAATCATTGATCTACATGACGCCCCCCCCCCCATGAAATGTTCCAGCCCCCCCCAGCGCCCCCCCCCCCCCCAACTAAAAATTCCTGGCTACGCCACTGTTTCGAATAGACGGTGGAGCGATTGAAAATTCGGCGATGCGCGTGATCGTGTATATACTGGGCGTGGTTATTGTGTTTTACTATTCGGGGTAAAGGAGAAAGCCACTGAATGAGGTGAAGTGATATGAATCACTACCCGCCTTACCGTGTACGGTAAGATACACCGTGTCTTCACGGTGCAGAACCAGCACCGCGCTCCCAGACACCTGCTCTTGATTAGTTGAATCCCCGCTATATCCAGTGACAACCCAGTCGCTGTTTTTCTTTAGATGTATGTAAAGGGTAGTACTTGAAGTATATTCAAGCACAGAAAATGTAAACACGTAGGTGCCCGGCACTGTACAGGTAAATGTGCCAGTTTGGAGATCGAAGCTGGTACCCGGCAAAAGCGTCTCGGTCTCCTGGAATGGCAAACGGGTGTCGCGACTCGTAGAGGTATCCGAGCCGCTCGTCCTCACCGCGGTGAATGCTACCCGCTGGTTGGAGCCGTCTGCTGTTTGTCCTGGCTCACCCTTCTGACCTTGCTGACCCGCATCGCCCTTTGACCCCGGCTGACCGTACGGCCCCATCGGTCCTGCTGGCCCAGGCAGACCTGGTATGCCGGGTATGGCGGCAGGTCCCTGGCAGCACTGCTGACACACCTGAGACGCAGGACCATTACCGTCCGAGGGAACCGGCCCAGTAACGGAAGCTCGGAGCTTGACAGAGATACCCAGAAGGAGGGCGATTGAAATAATGGTTGCCATGCAATTGTTCATCTGTTAAAAAAAAAAAAAAACAATAACAAGTAAATACAAAAAAAATATGGAAAATAATAGGGAAAGATGAGATAAACAAAATTGAGGTCAGAGAAAACTGGAGAAATTGAATAAGGGTTAGACTTTTGAAACTTTGCGTCGCTTAAATTAAAAATAAATTCATACATTATTAACATGTGAAAAATGTGAAGATTTTCTCAAACATCACTGATCAAGTTCGAAAAGTTTCTCTTTAAACTTTCTCATTTAAAGGGAATTCATTTCCCGGAGACGAAAATGAAGATAACAGTTTGGCGAACATCGCCGAATTATTTAAGACGAAAATCCGCTCTTTGTCTAAATTGAAGTCTAAATCTGACTAATCTGAAAACGGACCGCTGGGGAGACTATAATTAACAAAACTTCTTTTATTCTGATCATGAATTATGAGGAACATGATTTATGAATATCACTTGGACGAATTCGGCCGGAAATTAACCCTGTCAGTCCATACGAGGGGGTATTTTGGTCTTCTCAGCACTGCACTGGGTGAACATTGTGTTCCCAGTCGCCGGAATCGGGAGGGGGGGGGTCAAACACCCCCCCCCCCAGGTCTGTCTTTTTCTTTTTTTTTTCTTTTTACAGACATTCCTTAAATATAATGCAAAAACCGGCCTCCCAGCTCTGACACCCAAACATATGCTGGTAATAAGAAAAACTCCGCCTGCGCACAAAATACGTACAGAGCCAGCTTCTGAGCCAGTTGTTAGGGGGTATTTGTTCAATATTCTGTAATATACTGTTAATGATCGTCGGATTTGAAGGCGCACACAATAGAAGTAAGGTACGATTCCCCCCTCCCCCCTTGATTTTATGGAGTCAAGTGTCTGGACAAAATAAAACCTGTCTACATTTCAGCGTTGATTTGCTGATGGAACCCCCCTCCGGTCAAACAATTCCTGACTCCGCCCATGGTTCCTCCTACTTATATTACGTGATGATCGATATTTCTTAAATGTAAAAGGACTTTAGGATGATGGCCAGTTCTCTATATTTTAATATTTACATTTATTTCATTTTTCGGGATACATTTCGTTGCAATAAACAACAAAATTAAATACTCAGAAACACACATAAACATTTTAGACAAAACATACACAGTATAATGTTTAACCATGCTCCCGCTGGATTACCTTAAAGAAATATGGTTTCTGTCGAGGGGCTCTCAAACTGATTAAATATGACACACTGAACACAATCTGTTATAGTCTTGACTCAAAATGTATCAATGCATATGAAAAGATAATTCTTCCACCAAATCATCTCTCTGATGATGCTTAATTGAGGTAAATTATCAAATAATATTCACTTACCTTGAAGTAACGTTTTGGAATTCTATCAGGACAGGAATCCTCGACACTCGAGCAGATTGCTAGCTGAAAATAATACCAAAAAAAATATTAGTCATTCAAAATTCACTCGGAGATGACTTGGGGACTGGTAGGGGAGGCATAGCTTAATTTCACACGAAAACACCGCAACAAATCTCTGTGATTGCGGATTGACTTCTTTTTTTTTCTTTCTTTTTTATTTCAAGCGAATTGTGTTCTCCAACGCCTAGCCCTCCCCCCCCCCCCAAATATTGGTTCTAGAACCGCGCCTGCCAACGGCTCTGACTGGACTCACGTTTGAGCAACAATCATCTTTGTTTGAGGATTTACTAGTTTGGAATCGAACGAATAAATCACAAAATGAGAATTTTCTCAAAATATATCACCAAAATCAAGTTTAAGTCACGTGAGATCATATCGCAATGTCCGGACAAGTACCTATATCATGACAGAAACTTTGCAATGTCATAAGTGAAGATATGACCGGTTTCTAATTCCCTTAAGTCGTTCGGAAAACCCTTGTATACAGTGGCGTAGTCAGGAATTTTTCAGTGGGGGGGGGGCGCTGGGGGGGGGGGGCCTGGAACATTTCATAGGGGGCGTCAAGCAGGGGCGTCAATCGGTTTAAGGGCCCCCGAAAAAAAATGGATTTTCGATGCTCTGTGGTGTGATCTGAGGCAATTTCTTACCACTTTAACCAATGATTATCTTAGCACAAAAGATAATAATTTAAACATAATTTTCGAGGCTTTCTCAGCTAAAGGCATACGAAAATTTTGTGAACATTGTTTTCGAGGTTGGAGTCATTGAATCAGCTACCAGAATTCTGAGCTATAGGCGTGGGGTTCGGGGCCCGCTTAAGGGCCCCGAAAATTTTTGGATTCTAAATGCTCTGTGGTGCTATCTGAGGCAATTTCTGACCACTTTAACCAATATTTTCTAAGCAAAAGATACATTGTAGTACATAATACGGCCAATGGCGTCATGTAGATCAATGATATTGTTTTTAGAAACTCAAAATCTCAGTGGGGGGGGGGGGCGACTGGGGGGGCGACAAGGTTTCATGGGGGGGGGGGGCGGTCGCCCCCCCCCCCCCCCCCACGCCCCCCCCCCCCCGGTGGCTACGCCACTGCTTGTATAGATTTGGTTTAATTAAAAAGTGACCCCACGTTCACGTCACGCTGTTGTACGTTGTTGGAGACGGAATTCCATTACGAGAATCAAAACATTGCACATACATTTTTTTTCAAAATGTACCCATCTTCTATCTGAACTGAATCTTCAACAGGTTCCTCAAAATGTACGTATCTACTGAGCTGAAACTTCAACTGGTTAAATAGATGTTGAGGACCTTACTAAAGATATTAAGAAATTATGTTGCTTCTAACAAACAAAATGCACCAAAAGTAAATGAACCTATGTTTCTCATCCTATGTGGCTCAAAATGTGCTTGAATTTGTGGTTGTGAGAATCACAGTGAGCTTACATTTTCTGCATTAATAACGGAAATTGATCTCATACCAAGGAAGTAGTGTCGAAAATATTACAGGTGGCATTCAAGTTAACAGTCGTTACAAAAATAACTATTTAACCGGGTGGGAAATTAGAACACCGGATTGGCTATTAGCATCAGCCACCATCTGTTTCTCAACAAAGTATGTCCCACAAAAATATGTCAGATTTACTGCACAATAATTTAGTGTTCATAAACATGCATGAAGCCAAATGGGCCTTATTCACGACTTGGCCATTTTTGTCGAGTTCCCTGAATGTATTTCATTAATTGTTAACTGTTGAATGGGATGGCGCCAGACTTTTTATGCATGCATAATGCAGCCTTATTTTACTGTCAGTTTTTTTTAATCTGGCTTCACACATTAGGGAACGTTTAATTACAAGTTTGAAATTATTCACTGAAGCAGAATGGACTTAATTAGTTATTAACTTGCTGTCATTTCTCTACAAAAGTTCCAGAAATCAAGATTTTATCTCACTCTCAATACAATATGGCCGCCTCGTTTTACCACTATCGGTGTTTCAAAAAATATTCAACAGAATCTTAATACATGTAGTGGCATGTTGAGTGGAACCCTTTACATGCAAACATCACTTAATTCAAATTCATGTGTTTCGAATTTTTAAGGCTGAGAGCAGAGCATGCAGCAGGGCCGAATAATGTCTACAAATATCAACTCTAAACATGATCCGAAATGAATCTAGTTATTTAAAGCAATTTGAACTAGAATAAAACTGTTTGCATGATCATCCGGTCCGTTCATATTTGCGCCTTCTAATAGTGAAACCATAGAGCGTTTGTTTCCGACTATCCACACTGTTATTATTAATGTTTGAAGGTAACTTAAAAATCCTGTACACAAAATGGCGCGGATCGAATATTAGCGCGCTTGTTTGGCTGTTAACATTCGTGTATCAGTAGTCACGCAATATCAGTTCCAATTGAAGTTTTGTTCAGAAAAATCGTGTATTTCAGTCCTCCAGCAAGTACAGTTAGAGAAAGGGGAAATTTCAAGACGGCTACCGCGCTCAGCAATAATCTTAAAAAGAATCCAACGCTGACTGAAATAACACTATGTGCAAACAAGGCAACTTTTTTGTTTCTGAAAAAGAAAAGAAAGAAAACAACAATTAATTGTTTTAAACACTCACCAAGCAAATCTCGTTCTTGCAATCAGTTCGCTCGGGTTGTCGTCTGAGGGTGAAGATGAGCTGTGGTCTTGTGAGGAGTGAAGAGGCCGCTCGTGGCTTAAATATTGCCTTAGATTTCCCGAGCAGTGACTGGCCCGGTTTGTGATTGGCCCCTGATCGCTGTCACTCAGACATCATCGACTCGCTTCATGTTGATAAGAAGGAAGTGATGTCAATGTGGTTGCGGCTATACAGTCAGAATCAAAACTTGTGTCACCGACACTGAAATAGCCGCATCTTATTGGTGGATATGGATGTCGGTGACACGTACATCTAAAAACACACGAGTTGTGATCGACACATACAACTTGTCAATCACAAACCACTCACTGGTGATCACCGACTTGTTGGGTGATTTACTCTGATTGGTGGATAGAAAATTGACCTACAATGGCCGTGAATCATTAAATGTGCAGTTGGCACTTCAGTCCATTGAATTGTTTCGATTTATTTAGGATTGCATGAGGAATGAAATCGTAGTCAAGATGGCGGCCAAAGAAGATTTAACTTAAATATGGGAGCACCTGGGTGCATTATATGGATGCACTTAACTCAGATGAAACGTGCTATTATACAACAGTGCATTTTGTTCAAGTCAGGATCTCAAATTGGAGCACAAGGAAAGAGGAGAGGGGCTAAGGTCTTCCACTGGCGGGGGGAGGCAGTGAGGGGGAAGGGAAAAGAAGGGGGAGGGGGAAGCAGTGAGGTGTGAAGGGGGAGAAGGGGGAAGGGGGATGAAAGGGTAGGGGGAAGGGGAAGGGGGGCTCATGCACCCCGTGTCTATAGTCGTGCCATGGGTAAGGCATTGCTATTTATTCTTGGGGATTTTAAAGACTAAGATGCATTACAAACAACTTGGAAAAAAGTTAAGTGAACTTCTGTGAACTTTGCTGTCAGCCTTGTATCATATTTCGGCAGCCTTGTATTGTTGGACGTGCGTTTTTAGAATTGTGTAAACCCCAGTCCGAATGAACATTCCCAGAAATGCAGGAATATATGATGTGCTATGATGGACTTACAAAGCACAATTAGTTAGCTAAACTAATGACACAATTCAACAATAGAACGTAAAATGAATTAAGATAAATATCCCCCCATATAAACAAGATAGGCATGTTTTGCCTGACCAGATTTCCTGTGTTTGTTATTGAATGACTTTCGCATAACGAGTCATCCTGAACTTTAGCCTTGGTGATATCCGGACAAATTAATCACACCAGAAGGTGTCATTCTGTTTGTTTAAGCATCTCGACATTTTAATAATCTCTTAAGCAATGGCGTAGCGCCGATATAAGTGTGGGTTGCGGTCGTTGAACGACCACAAGCCCCTCCCCCTCTCCTCCCAAACCCGGTGAAAAAAGCCACTGATGTGTTTAGGGGCTTAACATTAATGGCCATGTTCCGAAGCCAGAGACAAAGCCTAAACTTATAAAACGCCCGAAGTCAAATTAAGGCCTACTGTAGTAAGGTGTTTCCTAAACTGCGGCTTCGTTCCGTTTTCGGCTTCGGGCATGCGGTTTTGCAATGGAGCTGCAGCTGTATATATGGAATGAAGCCGGGACTTGGAAAACCTCGCAAGTCACTTTCTCGGCGTGTGTATAATATTGTCTCAGATCACTCGCCACTCGGTCATATACCGGTGAGAGTCAGGTTGACCTTGTAAAAAGGCTACATTTAGTCCATTATTTTGACCAGCAGAGTTAATTCCTTGTTATCATTTGGGGAACCGTCAACTTGGAACTGGTGAAGATCTGGGGATGCAGAGGATGTTGAGTGGAAATGGACGTTACGTAGCTATTGAGGGCATTGCTCTAGAATATATGTACATGGTCTAGCATACACGCGTGCGTTGATTGTTAATACTTGAAAAAAATGTTGATGAAATACACAGACATATTGAAACTAAAACTCTTGTAATGCAAACATAAACAAAAGAATTTGTTTATGGCTGTCAGATAAGAGAAACAGTCAATAAATACGGTAATGTATTAAATAGGCAATACTAAATGTGAATGTGAGAGGTGCAGAGAATTTAATGTCAATAGTCAATGACGAATATATAGAATAATAAGGGAATAAATGTGTGCTTCAGAGGTGCTAAACACTATGTTTAAGACTGATTGGAGTCTGGAATGCTGATAATTACCCAAGGCGAAGCAGAGGGCAATTATCAGCATTCCAGACTAGTAGGGGAGAAGGGCGGATACCAGACTTTGCCATAGGTCTGGGGGTAGTACAGGGCCAATGGGGAGAGGGGCAGGTACCAGACTTTACCCCTCTCCCTTTCCCCCACCCCTTGACCACGCCCCCCACCCCCACCCCCTCCTAATGATCTCTGCCCCCACCCCACCCGCCCCTCCCAATGATCTCCCTCTCCCTCCCAATGATCTCTCTCTCCCAATGATCTCCCTCCCAAATATCTCTCTCAATATCTCAGTCTCGAAATAAGGCCAGGCCCTCTATATTTATATTTTTCATTTTTGAGCTTGTGTTAAATACGACTCGTACAAGTCTACTCCAACCCTGACTTGCAAAATATGAAGTGACTCAGGGTGACCATAGAGCTAGGACCCAGCTCTATGGGGTGACACACTTTTGCAGTTGGGGGTAAACATCTATTGAAATTCAATTGACCGTGATGAATTGCTTTTGTTAGTTGGGGCAGCCAGGATATGACTCATCGCAACGTCAGAAGCAAACAATGGTTGCTATTTTTAGTTCCTATATAAGCCAGATACCCTCACAGCGGATGGCCAGTCGGATTTATAAGGCGGAGTTCAGTGGTATCTAATCATATCCAGACTCGACAGCACTGTACAACTGTATAGCTTCATTTCCGAATACGAGCAGCTTAACTACCAACAGACCAACTTTCAAAGGTAATTATAATACGCTTATAACGTGTATTTTTTATACATCAGGTGTCCAATATGTCAGGGTGATTTGTGTGTAAAAGGCGAAAACCATAGGCGTCTTTACTTGTCAGCGGCCCCGAACACGTTGTAGTTGCGTCTTTTGCAATTTAGCATGCCAGATGCGAGTAAGGATGATTAGGCCCCAAATTATTATTACTGTATGTTTGTGTGTAACAAAATTTACTTATTAAGGCCTATTTCTCCTTTTTTTTCAGATGAACTGTCCATCTAGTGTTGTAGATGTTACATACGGGCAAGATTTCGTCACATTGGCAAACAGCATGGTCAACACGGTGGGTGAATGGATCGTGGTCAAAATAGGAGATTTGACTCAGCAGTTAAAGAATGCAAAAACCTTTTGATATATATGACAAACCAAAAAGCTATTTAAATGAGCTAATTTGAATAACAAAGAAAAAGCCACTCGGAGTGGCTTTTTACTGTATATATTAAGATGCCAGAAAAGCTATTTAAATGAGCTAATTTGAATGACAACGAAAAAGCCACTCGGAGTGGCTTTTTACTGTATATATTAAGATGTCAGAAAAGTTATTTAAATGAGCTAATTTGAATGACAACGAAAAAGCCACTCGGAGTGGCTTATTACTGTATATATCAAGATGTAAGAAAAGCTATTTAAATGAGCTAATTTGAATGACAACGAAAAAGCCACTCGGAGTGGCTTTTTACTGTATATATTAAGATGTCAGAAAAGTTATTTAAATGAGCTAATTTGAATGACAACGAAAAAGCCACTCGGAGTGGCTTTTTACTGTATATATCAAGATGTAAGAAAAGCTATTTAAATGAGCTAATTTGAATGACAAAGAAAAAGCCACTCGGAGTGGCTTTTTACTGTATATATTAAGATGTCATAAAAGCTATTTAAATGAGCTAATTTGAATAACAACGAAAAAGCCACTCGGAGTGGCTTTTTACTGTATATATTAAGATGTATGAAAAGCTATTTAGATGAGCTAATTTGAATGACAACAAAAAAGCCACTCGGAGTGGCTTTTTACTGTATATATTAAGATGTAAGAAAAGCTATTTAAATGAGCTAATTTGAATGACAACGAAAAAGCCACTCGGAGTGGCTTTTTACTGTATATATTAAGATGTAATAAAAGCTATTTAAATGAGCTAATTTGAATGACAACAAAAAAGCCACTCGGAGTGGCTTTTTACTGTATAAATTATAATATATGAATATCAAATAAAGAGAACGTATGAATGATAGTTTTATCGAGTCCAAGTTCAATTATAATACAAAATCAATAGAGGGCGCTAATGGATATCAAAATAATATAAACAGAGGGTGGTATAATAAATGATCGATTTATCGAGTCCAAGTGCAATTATAATAAAAGAAATCAACAGAGGGCGCCATTCATTGGTGGTGAGGTATTATAAACAGAGGGCGGTATTTAATTTTATGATAAGGGTTATTGTACCGATAAAAAACAGAGGGCGCTATTAACGGGCACTAAGAGATCTGATTTCAATTATATAAAGAAACAGAGGGCGATATTTATTTCTTTATTTAAAAATGCAATCATGTTTATTTAAAGTTTATTAAATAGATGGAATACTTTGGGACGTCACAACTTGGGGATAAGTGCGATCATCATATAATCATCGAGAATGGTTTTTTAATTTGTGAAACGTGCGGTGAAATAGTTTCACGTTATTTTGATTTTTCGGCAGAAAATGCGCAAGAAGATCGTATCAATTGGTCAACTTTAAAGAGAAACAAAAGAAAAACTGTGGAGAAACTTATTTTGTCTGTTTGTCCAGAGCAAGACTTAGAAGATGTCCAAGAAACAATCAATAAATATAACGAGCTCGTTAATTACAAAACATTGAGGGGAAACGGATGTGTCAAACGGTCGTTAATAGCCGCGAGTTTCCATCACGTCATTGGATTAGACAAAGAACGAGTTAGAAAATTATTTAAAGTGACTCAAAATCAATTTAATAAAGCACTAAAAAGATACGATGACCACTACAATAAAGGCGGGGCCGAGGGTGTAGCCCTAAGAGGTAAAATAGAGGTATAACTCGGCGGATCGCTTTCATAATGTTTATTTACCGTGAATTTGAACTTGTAAGTTTTTCGATAAGAGATTTTTTTTCTTTTGCCAGCCGTTCGTCTACCCGTTTTTTAACTTCTTTTTCAAAGTCTGTATCGTTTTTAATTTTTTGAAGCTTTGTGCTGGTCTTTGTTCTAATTTTTTGCTTAAGCTCGTTAAATTTTGCGAGCTCTCTCGTAATCAATAAGAACTCTTCGTGCGATATATCTCCGTCGTTGATGGCTTGAGACACGTATTCTTCAATCGTGTTAAGTTTGGAGTCTGCTAATATCTTAATCTGGTCGTGCTTTTTTAGCTTGGCGGATAATCGCTTAGACGCGATTCTAAGCAGAATATCTACACCAAAAGCGCCTATAAACGTTCCTTCTAGCACCAATCCAACGGGGGCTGATATAACACCCAATAGAGCGGGAATACTGACAGCCCCCGCTATAGCCCCCAATCCTTCTAATCCTATCTCTACGTAATTAATAGTGTCAATCATTCTCTTTATTTTTTTATAAGTGCGCTCTCGGTGGTCTCTCTCTTTCAAGATTAAAGATCGAATCTCTTCAATCTTTTTTAGTCTGTACACTTTTGTTTCTTCGTTACTATGTAATTGGAGTACATCTCCAGAAATATCAGGGTATAACGCCTTACCATCTACACTCATGTTTTTAATATAAAAAGATTTTAAAATTAAAAGATCTCCAACTCGATAATGATACCCTCACCCTTATTGTTGAATACCTGTCCTTTTTCACCGCTGATAGAAAATGTCAGTTTGTCGATTATACCGTTTTTAAGATTTTTGAATCCCTCGGCTCTATCAATATCGGGTTTGCGCGTAGCCACGGGTACGATTTTTAAGATGTCAGAAGGACGACCATTAAAAAAGTTTTCACTCGTACTTAATTGCGGGCAGCGAATAAACAAAAATTTAAACGGATTAACGTCGTAAGACCCCGTATACACCACTCTGGGTACCAGTCTTCCTTTGGGTAAATTGAGTAATCGAGAAACTTCTCTGTTCAAGCGCAATTTGAGATTTACGTCGGTTATCACCAACGTCACCTTTTAAGATTCTCTAAATATTCGAAAACTTACCCCGGGTATAGAATTTAAAATGAAATCGAACCAATCGACGTCGTACCACCCCGGTGCTATGATGACCGAACCGGTGACTCCGAGTGGCAACGGCTCTAAATGACTCGGAGGAATAAAATCTAAATCCTCACCCGTCACGATAAGACTTCCCCTGATAATTACCCCTGCTTCCCTACTATCTCTCAACTCGCTCAATTCGCTCGCACCCATTTCTCCTTCAATAAACTTTCAAGCCAATTCCTCACCTTCAAAGATTTTTCTTTCTCTAACAAATAATATTCTTACTAAAGATTGAAGCGTATTAAGTTCTAATTCAGTTTTTGGTATTTCTGAATTCATGGCGGCTAAAATCAACCCTCGCCGTTCAGCTATAATAGCTCTTTTTCTTTTGTTTGATTCTAAAACGGATTCTAGTCTATCGTCTTCGTACGCTTTTATAAGATCGTTTATAGTTTTTTGTAAAACATTTTCATCGTTAAATAAATAGTGGTATGGTATATCGGGTAACAATCGCTCTATAAAATCTCTATCCGGCGTTGTTATGTGTACATCTGAAAGAAACTCCGCGGGTATGAGGGGAGGTTTATCTGTGGTAAACGCGGGTCTCCCATCTATTTGCGTAAACCAATCAATCTCCGTGGCGCTGGAAATATTAAAATATCCGGGGTTAAACATTAGCCTTTTTACGCGTACAGATTTTTGACCGTTTAAATTATCTACGACGTCTTCTAATTTAAACGTCTGCTCATTTTGAAACAAGTGAAACGAATGCATTTATTTTAAAGTCTTTTTATATTAAAACTGAAACTAAAATAATGAGTGATTTTAAGTCGTTAAAAAAGCAGATACAATCGATAGCCGATCAGGTAACGCATCAAGTAAACCAAAATGTAGCCAAGGCAACCGAGCTAAAGCATCAAGTTGCATCCCAAACAAAGTTTTTAAACAGCACTAAACCCAGTGAACTGGAAGTTATAGTTAATAATACCAACGGGTTTTTAACCTTGTTCCCCGACTTAACCTCAGACTATAAATTGCCTCGCATCACAACGGATGAGGATGTAGATCGTTGGAAATCACACCCCATGTCGTTTTATCAAAATCAGTTAAATTTTGCGATCTACTGCGCTACTACGGGCTGCGGTGTTGGATTCGATCTTTTAAACGCGAGCAACCGTTACGTTTGGGCCATCTTTAACTTTCATTTATATTCTACGGTTAGAAAGATCCTGTACGACTTTGCCGCTCCTTTACCGGGGGATGACGCATTTAAAGCTCTAGACAACAGTTATAATCTCAGAGCTTTTACCGATACCTGTTTGTTGTTTGGCATAGATCAAAACAAGTCTTTTAAACAGACGAGAGACACAAACTCTAACGGTTTAGGTAAAGCTTATTACTGGGACACGTATTACGTACCCGTACCCGGAAACGATTATGATACAACCGACCTTAATCTCGAGTATAGTCAGTATCGTAAAAATATGATGGGTGGAACTAAAATGGGGTTTGGTTTGGAAGATCCACCCAAGGGTTCGGGGCGTTACAGCGATTACACCGTAGCCTTTATCGAACAAAATGAATCGGTACAAAAGGCTTGGTTAGATTTTATACCCGACACGAGTTCGTTTACCCCCGCGGGAATCATAAAGATCAACGAATCGATCAGATCTTACGTGTACGCTTTACTCGGTGCGCAGGCTCAAACAAAAACGAGCGTATTATCACCGGGCACCGGATTAGACGCTCAGAGACAATTTAACGTCATCGTTGAAGATATCATCAATGCAGTAGATGACATGGAAACGAGTATCAATCAATTTCAAGACTCTTTGCAGTATGCCAGAACACGTTTAAATTTTGTCGTGAAACCGGGGCTGTATTTAATTCCATCGGATATGAACTTGAGGGTTGGAACGCACGACGGCTATAACAACAATCTTCAAATCGCTACCCAGATTATGAAAACTGGTTTGGTGCCAGATTTAAACTCACAACCTCAACCGGACGACTCTTTTGATGACACCGATGATGTCGCGCTACCAACAGCCCCAGAGCCTATGACGAACGATGTTGTATCACCAACACCAACACCAGCACCAACACCAACACCCACACCAACACCTACACCTACAGTTTTAACCCAGGAGCCCACGAAACTACAAACTCACCAAGACGAAAAATTATCGTTGACGGTAGGAATATTGGCTATCGTTGGCATGGGTATTTTAGCTTACGAGGCAACGCGATAAGTCACACTCTAATCTCACCAAAAAAAATAAGCCTTACCAACTTTGTGCTGGTAAGGCTTATTTTTTTTGTTTAAACTTGATTACAACTATTACTACCATCGTTTTTGCAGGTACGCAAACACCAAGGCTCCCACACCCAAAAACAAAGCCCACACGTGTTCGGACAACCACGATACGGACTTACTCAACGCGTTAAATATCCAACTTAGTACGCTGCCTATGATACCAGGCAGAGCACCCAACGCGCTCACTCCGAGTTTTTGAAGAGCAGATGCAAAATTAGCGAGTTGTTTTGAAATCCACTCTTTGATACCGCCTTTTGGTGTTGGTGTTGGTGTTGGTGTTGGCGATGGTGAGGGTGGGACACCCGCACCTCTCACGCTAGCGACGATGCTACTCACTATCGTGCTGATGGCTAAACTCAAAGCGGCTAAAATACTCACTACGGTCACACCTTGTTCTCTAAACAGAGTTCTAATCTTTTCCGCAAGAGTCGTGTCGTCGCCTAAAATTTTATTAATCGTTTCTTTGATTCTAGCGATCTGACTTTTGAGCCCTCGTTCGTTGGCTTTTGCGGCTTCTAATCTGGCGGATCTTTCAGCGTCTAAGTCGCTCAATTTATTGTTTAACTCTCGTCGTTCTTCTTCGCTGATCCTATGATCACCTAATTCATGTTCGGCATCAAATATCTCTTGGTCCAGTTCTGTGAGACGCGCTAAATTAAGTTCTAGGTTACCTCTCAACGTCTGAAGACTTTTGTCTAAACCCTGGAGTTCTCTGTAATTTAATCCTTCCGTTTGAGCGTCGGTGTCGCGTTGTAAATCGTCTATAATCTCGTTTATCTCATCGATTACCTCATCGGTGGCTCTGGGTAGTTCTGTCAGGGGGATACTCTCGGGTTGTACTTTTTCGAGTTTATCTTTTAGTTTGGCAAGTAGTGTTGTTTTATAGTCAGCGATTTTGAGGGTGTCGCGAATAAATGCGGTACCATATTTACTTTGTAAGGTACTTAATTTGTAATATATTCTTTGACCACCTCGTCTATAAGATAATGGTTCTCGACCTTTATATGTTTTAACGTATATATTTCTGTCTTTACCAATTTCAAAATCGTTGGGGTCGATAAACGCGGGGTCTATATTATTTTGTTTGTAAAATGAATCAACATCTTCTTTTATTAGTTCTATAGATAAACTGCTTATTGTACCCGTGCCCAGGGCGCTTTCTGTGTCTAGCGGTGGTGTAGTAGTATCAAAGTCGTCATCTACATTGGTCTCTGCTACATCATCATCGTCATAATCATCTGTTCTTTCATAGTCTGGATCATAAAATCTTCCCTCATCCATTTATTTAATAAACCTATTTAAATTATGCCGTTTTCATTATACTGCCCGGTAGTATACCCTGGGTCACCAACCAATTTTGCGTGGCCAGAGCTCCACTTATAATGCCCGTCAATTTAGCCGCATCTTCTACGCTTAGTTTGTTTAAATCTGGCGCTTTCATTTTGAGTAGTTTATTTCCTACCATGGCGTATCCCATCACCAGACCTGATATGACGGCTCCGTGATAAATCGTATTAGCTATTCCGTTGGTGTCAAAGTCACTCATCGTTTTTAATATAACAATTTTTAAATTGCTGGTTTATTCCATGTCTAGCGTTTTGGGGGCGCTGGGTGTAGTGGGTTGCGTGACTATCGGCACTGGCTGTACAACCGGCGCAGTTGCCTTACTTTTTAGTACCAGCAACCCCACTCCTATTATAGACGCTATAGCCCCCCACATCGCCCAAGAGTTGTAGTCCGGTGAGCTTGTAGCTTCGTCCGATGTTACGTTCATTTTTGCTAATTTTAATTTCATCTGTCTATTGTGCTCGGCTAAAGCTTTTCCCTGCTGTATTCGTTTAGGATTTTTAGTCTTGGTCACTCTCGTTACCGTCGGTGACGACGTTGTTTTTATCGGTTGGGGCGTCTCTGTCTCTGCTGGTTGAGCTGTGATCGCTGCTTGTTGATCTTCCATTTATTATATTAGGTTTATTAAATTTCAAATGTTTTGTTGTTATAATCGTAGCAACTAGGGGTGATATTAAAGTTCCGTACTTGTAACAAACGTCGCTCAACATACCAGCCATACTCGCGCTTATAATAGGATCGGAACTCAAGTCGTTGGTGAGTTCTTCTTCAGAATCTATAGTGACGTTATAGCCTAAAACTTGTACGGGTGTAACAACGGCTAACACTCTCGAAAATAGACTTAAAGTGTATTTACCAACGGTTTTAACAATTTCATTTCCAAATTTAGTTTCGTACAGATGATATAATTTGCCGAGTTCTTTGCTGTCAAGAGCTTCGATTTGTTTAACGGTATATTCCTTTCCCAAGTACTTTCTAGAGTTTCCAGCTGCTACGACACCGCACAAACGATCTTTATGTTCTGCGTTGTGATCTTGTTCGTTCGTTAAAGTCAGTTTTAGGTCCTCCATTTAATTAGAAACGAATTTAATTTTGTTGTGGCTTTTGCAACTTTGTTACAAAGGCAAAGGTACTCGTAGGTGTAAAACGATAAATTAATCGATATGACGATAATAGCCAAAAACTGCAAATACTCGAATATTGCTATCATTTATTAACAACAAAATATAATTTTGTTGATGTTTGTTGATCAGCAAATTGTAATGCTTGTGTAGCTTGTTGAGTAGGTTGTTACTCACCTAGTTATTAATTGTTACTCACCTAGTTATTAATTGTTACTCACCTAGTTATTAATTGTTACTCACCTAGTTATTAATTGTTACTCACCTAGCTACTCAAGTAGCTCGTAACTAACTGGAGGTTCGGTGTATACGACCAATTTACTATATTTCACATCTCTCAAACGTCGTTTTATATAATCTCGTTCTTCAATGGGTACGACGTCATTTTCGTCTAACGCTTGATCAAACGATGTTTTATCTTTGCAGTAAAATAACGCCAACCAAGCCGTGTTTTCTCTATAATCTTTTAAAACGCTGTTGTACTTTTGGGTCAATAACCAACAGCTGTGATTGACGTGTCTTCCGCTAAATGCCATCTTGCTTAAAGCACACGTCTTTTTACGATATTTAATCTCTTGATCCGAAGAGCAATCGTCCACGATAAACAGCGTGGCAACACCTTCGAATATTTTCCTGTAAAAATCGATCGCTTCGTTGAGCGTCATCTTGTACAATTCCGGATCGCAGAGGTATACCTCGGGATCTGCTTGAATCCACTTTCTTTCGATGTACGTTTTGTTTTTAAATATGGTAGGGCAAATGATGACTATCGCTTCAAATGTATTTTTATAGTCTGACTCTAACAGATCCAAAATCCATTTGGTTTTACCCGAATTTGTTTTGCCGACGATTAAAGCGCAATGCGGTTGTGTCATTTTAACTTAACAGAGATTTAAAATTTCCGTCTTCCAAGTTCAATTGAGCATCCATGACCAAAAATACGTACATCGTGAGGTCACCTTGACTTTCGGCTTCTCTGTTAAATTGAATGTTGATGCCTCCTCCGTCTCCGAGTTTCCTACCGGATCCGTGAGCGGAATTGTCGTCGTTACTTCTAAAATCGAGCCACAGACCGTACTTGTCTTTTAGGTAGTCTCCGAGGTCAAAACCCGTCAAATTTAAGTCTTTAGCTACTCCGCGCCCGCTTTCGGTATCGCTGTCTCCAAAGAACTTGCTAATTTCATTCCAGTGTTGATACTGAAACATGCCTTGACTGTAGAGTTGATTGGGTTTACCTTCTACGGTCACTGATGTTTTGGTTATTTTTGGATTGTAAAATCGCTGCGGATTTTTGACCGCGGGATCTTTAAACAAAAACAAAATACCCTTGAGACTCCTGATGGGTTGATTGACGCTGACGTTCCAAAGCGTGTCCGATTTGTTGACGGATCTAACTTCTAGCGAGTGGATTTTATCAAACAGATATTGCATTAACCCCTTGTGTTTATTTCTGATGGTGATAGCTAGGTCTCTGTTGGTCACCACTTCGTATTCGAGAGACAAGTCTGAGATAGAATACATCGCCGCCGTATCTGAACTGTTGACTACTTTATCGTGATCGTTAAACTTTATCTCGTACGTCAGAGGTTGTTTTAAACCGCTGGGGTAAAAAGGGTGATGCGAAGTCAGTATGTCAATGTCTAGGGGAATACAATATCTGTTACCATAGGCATCCGCGATAGCCTGATCTTTATCGCTGTTGGCGCCCGCGTTAGCATCTCCAGCCCCAATTCTTAGTTTAGACACGTTTTCTTTTTCTATGCCCGAGTACGCCATGTTTCGAGTTGTCGAGCTGTTGATCCAATTGTCTTTAAAGTTGTGATACACGTCGGCGTGACGATAACTTACGATTTCGTGACCTTGAAGCCTGACGCTGATTTCGCTGACTAAATTTCTGGCCAAATTACCAAAAATGGTTCTATTGTCGTCGCTTCCACCTTCGAGTTCTAAACTAAAAGCTAGTTTACAAGTGCCGGGTACGATCACGTCGTCTACGCCCAATTGAGGAAACTTAACTCTCAGCGTTTGCCCCGCCGATATACTACTAGGATTGTGGGTAATGACCACCTCTTTTCTCTCACCCTTGATAGATCTGGGTATTTTTAATAGCCTGCTGGGATTGAGCTTTTTTCCGTACGCATTCATTTTATTTATACGAGTTTTAAATTTAAAGGTATCTGTAAGCCAAGAAGCCCACCAAAAGCGTTCCTCCCGCGATAAACACCAGTTCTCTTTCTATTTGTTGGTCGCTAGGCTCGTAAAAATCTTCGAGTTTGGGTTCGCGTTGCAGTCCTACGGGTAGTTCGGTAGATTGTCCACTCACCTCGTTGTAGTAACGCAACGCTCGGTCTACGTTGGAAAATGTTTCTTTAGAGGCATTTTGTTTTCTGATACGTTCGTTGAGAAAATCTAGATATTTCGTTCGTTCTCGTTGCCACTTATCTTTGGCGGCTGAGAGTTGTTCTATCGCTAAATCGTGTCTCTTACGCTCCTCGTCGACACCACTCTGTTTCAGATTTGAAAAGAAAAAGTTTGAACCCGTAAAAGCTAAAGCGTTGACGATCGCGCCTCCTAACATCATAGCAACGCTAGCCATATTGTTATAAACGTCTTTTATATTAAATAATATGCAAACATTATCTAAACTGTATTATAGCCCGAGTGGTTATTGGAGAGGTGAAAGCGCCGTCGACCATTTACACGATAGAACAAAAATCGATAAAAAGGTAATCAGAGATTGGCTTCAAAAACAAGCGATCTGGCAAATTTATATACCGGGTCCCGCGTATGTACCCAGACCTACGAGTACATCGCAAGAGTTTGAAACACCAAACGATTTTCACCAAATGGATGTGCTATACCTACCCTGGGATAAAGTAAAACGCAAGACTTATAAATACGCTTTGACGGTTGTCGACGTAGCGAGTCGATACCACGAAGCAGAACCTTTGGTTTCTAAAACGGCGGATTCCACCCAAGATGCTATCGTCAAGATTTACGCGAGATCTCCTTTGAGTTACCCTAAAACGTTGAGAGTAGACGCCGGTACCGAATTTAAAGGTGCATTTAAAAAATGGATGACCTCAAAAAACGTCGAGATTATCGTAGGTGAACCAGGAAACCACCGATCGCAGGGTATCGTAGAAAGATTTAACCGAACGCTAGCCGAGAGACTGTTTGGTCATCAGTACGCTCAAGAAATGTTAAATCCCGAGAGTAGAAACACGCAATGGGTCGAGCGATTACCCAGCGTGGTCAAGGCAATAAATGATGAAACGACGAGATTAATAGCTAAAGCACCGTCAGAGGCGGTTAAACTTGAACAGGTCCGGCAATCGCCGGCTAACCCCGTTAAAACAAAAGAGCAACAATTACCGCAAGATGCCATGGTTAGATATTTATATTACCCGGGCGAGCAAGAGGGTGGAACCTCGAGAAGAGCCACGGATCCCATTTGGAGCGTAGACATCTTCAACGTGGAAAAAAGAACGAGTCAATTTAAAATGATTAACGGTAAAAAAGTCACGACGGGTCCTACTCTTTATTACCTTCAAAACGGCCCAAAAAGGAGTTTTGTGAGACAAGAGCTTCAAGTCGTACCCGAGGACACGCAATTACCGCCGTAGTGACCAAAAGCCAGCGTGTTTATACCGTCCGGTAAAATGTACCTCTTTGTGTCCAACGGACTCAACGATAGTTTATTTTGAGATACGGTGTAAAGAATATGGTTTTCCGATCTAATGTGAGTCATGGTTTCATAATGAGATTTCTTGTTTAAGATGCAGTCGTAATAGTGTCGGTGTTTTAATTTCTTAGAGGTAACCGATTTTGTGACACCCTTGGCTTTTTTCAGGTTGATGTCAGCGGTTAAAATGGAGTACATTTTAGGTCTTATACAAACAACTTCTTTGACTATTTTACCTCCAAACTCGTCTTTAAATTTACCGATCACTTTCTTATTGGTTGGGTTGTACAAAGGATGATCCGTCGGATAATTCGAAAGGTCGTATTGTTGCCCGTTTTGCTGCATATCTTTGTACACGTCGTCAGTGTGCACTACGAGTACCAAACTGTCCGTATCTGTGTACTTCAACCTGATTTTCTCTTTGTACTTGTCTTTCAAATGGTTGTAATAAAAATCATACATCAGCGTCTTAGATAGATCCAAGATACTCACTCCGCAATAGATTGGTTTGTTTAACACGGTTTTAGTCTTGTACTTTTCGACAAATGACAATTTGCATTCTGAAAATGACGTTGTCGTTTTGTAGCTCGGTTTCTGTATAATTTTTTGGTATTTATCTCGATCGTCATCGTTATTGTCTCTGAGCAGGTAACCGTCAATCCGGTTTCTGACGTTTTCCATCGTCTTACCAAACACGCTGTTATTCATCAGTTTAAAAAAGTCTTTCTCAAAATCAGAGGTCGCTTTTGTTCGGAGTTGCGTGTTTTTGTCTATGTAAGATGCCATCCTAGGCGCTTGTTTAAATTGCAGCACTCGATGTACCTTTTTAAGTTTCAAGCCGAGTTTGAGATACAACTGCAACGTGACGTAGTGCAAAACATATTTTTGTTTAAGATTAAGGGTACACGTCAATTTTTGCACGTTGCTACTAGGTTCGGTATCCAATAACTCGTTTTGATAATCAGACATCCATTCTTTTGGTATGACGATATTTTCTGGCGCTAGGGGATAATCATTGTGCAGGTCGTGGAGATTGTCCGGGTAATCGAGGTCTACTTCAAAGCAGTAACCGGTGTTTGACGTTTTCCTGAGAGATAATATCTTGGACTCAGTAAACGTTTTTGTAGACGCCCATTTAAAGTCTTTGTACGGCAGGTATTGACTCATGGCCCAGCCGTACAGATTGTTTGCATCGAGGTAGGTGATGTAACTCGACTGCTCGTTTGGATTATGGTTGGGTAAGTATTTGTTATTGGCTTTGTGGTATCTCATACCACCCACGCTCGAGATACCACCTCTTTTTGCCTTTTCAAAAAATAAATGTTTGTCTACGTCTTGCAATAGTTCGAGTTTAACTTCCGAGTATTTTAACAAGGCATCCCACGACAATCCTGGTGCTGTATAGTAATTAGCCGGATCTAACGCGTAGTTTGTAATACACGTTTTCCTAAAGTTTTCAAATACGCATGCCAGTAATAACGTATCGGTAGTGACGTACAAATCGTGATATTCCCCCATGTTTTTAACTTTAAACTCGTTCCACGTTAGTTTAGCTCTGTCGTAGTCCTCTCGCGATATATTTTCGTCTTTTAGGCTGCTATAAAATTGTTCGATGGGGGGTAGGCTGGTCTCTTGAAATCTGTCAAACGAGTCCATGTATTCATACGGATAAACTCCTTTTTGAAACAACGAGTCGATATTTTGACGATTAAAATGTTCTCTGAGTAGTTTAAACGACTCTCTCGGACAAGCTTTAGATAATCTATCCAACGAAGACGCCATAAAATTAAACGAGTCTATAAATCGCATATTTCCGATCGAAAACGAAATATACTTTTCCGAATTTCTAGCGATAACTTGTATTTTCTTTTCGTCATCGTACTCTGAAATACTCTGCATGATCAAGTGAGCGTCGTAATTTTGCAGATTGTGAAAGACGACTGGTATGGGGGTAAAACCTGGTTTAACTTGTAATTTTAGATTGCAGTAGGCGTGCGCGGCACCTCTATATCTACCCGTGACGTGGCAGTGATCTCTCACCTTTCTAAATTTGTTGATTTTCTTTTTGCATTCGAGGCATTTAGACTCTGTAAATCCATTTTTGTTTTCGTACTGATGTTCTTTTATTTGTTTTTCTGTTTTTGGTTTTTTGGGTTTCTGGCACTGACAGTTGCTCGAGTAATTGGGATAAATTGGTTTCTCGCAAATCCAACACGTGTTTGTTTTATCATGATGTTCTTTAGCTCGCTCGTTAAATTTCATGGGTTGGGGTTTTTTAAATATGCAATTTATGTCGCTTTGTATTTTTAACATTTTATTTACAAACTTTGATACAGCATCTTTACCTCTATAAGTCTCTTGATACGCATTGGTGCCGTCGCATCTAACTACTACCAACGAGTAACCGCTAGCTTTGTGAATGTTTGTCTTTTGCGTGTTGTTCTTTTTATCGTCCGAGTTTTTTTCTAATATCGATTCAAAGTCGGCGTAAACTACAAACGGTGCTTTTTGTTTAAACCTGTAGTTTTTAAATTCTAATGTTGGCACATCGTTTTCGTCGACTATCCACTCGTTATTTACATATTTTCGCTTAGCGGTAGGAAATACAATCTTTGACGGATGTGTATCTATACCGTTACAATCGGCCATGTGTCTATCTAATTTTACTTGCGTTCTATAATGACTCAGGCACCTTCGACAAAAATATTTCTTACTTTTATCTTTTGTAACGTTGTAAATCAATCTCGAAAAGTTATTTATCCAGCAGTAGTGATGCTTGTCGCCCTCAGAAAACAAAAACAGATCGATAGGTCGTGACTCTGGTTTGTAGTTTTTAGACACGTATAACGGATATATTTCCCCCTCATAACCGTATACGTTTATCGTTAAATTATTTTGTCTTTCTATCTTTGGTATCTGGTCGATCGGTGTTGGAAAGTCTACGCCTTTAAATTTGAGTCCGTCGTCTTTGGTGTATACAACAGGTTCTTCTTTATGAATTTTATATTTAGGATCGTTTTTTATGTTATTTTTTACTTTATCCGTATACAAGCCAAGAGCAGCTCTCAAACACCATCTCAAACACTCGTCGTCTTTGTTTTTAATGTTTATCATCACCGTTTTCTGTTTGATACATTTTGGTAAGTCAATATAAGAACTACCTCTCACGGGGTTAAACCTGTTGATGTTGATATACAACGCCATTATCTTTTTTAAAACCCAACCCGATCCTTGATTCGTATACCTTTCATCCTTTTTAAATATCTGGTCGATGTCTTCTTTTAAAACCTGTTTTATTTGACTTTGATTTAAAATGACTCTCTGATCGGTAAAATGTATAGCTTCGATCGTTTCGATTGTACCATCCGGTTTGGTTTTTTCGTATTTTATTTTGATTGTGAGCTCCATTTTTAAACCTCTCAGCTCTCTCAATTCTGACTTGATTTTATTTACTATTTGATCTTTGTGCGTATCAAAAAATCTGACTAAATCGTCGTTAAAAAGTCTAGGAATCAGTTCCCAGTTTCTAAAGTTGTTTCTAAATCTCCTCGTCGCTCTGAACTCAGCCTCTTGAAAATACTCGGGTTGCCTAGAGTTTTGAATCGCCGAGAGTAAATCTTTTTTCAAAAATCGACCTTTATAACCCGACGGGTTATATTCTAGATCATAATCGTCTACAATCTGTTTGAGCTCATGTAGCTTCTTTTTCCTCAAGTTTCTAAATTGAGCTTCGTATTTTTTTATCCCGTTGATGTAGACTTTACGCGTAAGAGCAACATTTTGATTGTACGGTACATTATATCGCTGGACGTAATCGCGCAGCGTCGCTTTATTCCATCTAGAAAATCCCTTAACGATTGGCTTGATCATACTCATCATTTATATATATCAATATAATTTTTTTAAATTTTTTTTAAGAGGTCAGACTTTTGGATTTATAAGCAATCAGACTCACCGGCTGGTGAGAGACAGATCTTCTAGACGAGAGATAATGGGCCCCGGTTTTGGCTTGGGGCTGAGACTGAGATATTGGGAGGGAGATTATTGGGAGGGAGAGGGAAATCATTGGGAGGGGCGGGTGGGGTTGGGGCGTGGTCAGAGGGTGGGGTAAAGGGGGACGGGTAAAGTCTGGTACCTGCCCCTCTCCCCATTGGCCCTGTACTACCCCCAGACCTATGGCAAAGTCTGGTATCCGCCCTTCTCCCCTACTAGACTCCAACCAGTCTTAAACATGGCGTTTAATACCGACCTAGCACATATTTATTCCCATTCATAAATATCATAAATAAACTTTCGGTCAAAAAATTGAAAACATTTCGGTTCAAAAGTAAAAACTCGTTTTTCCACAGGCGGGCTCGAGTAGGCCTATGGCCTTTTCACTTAATTCTGTCCCGCACGAGGGTGGCCAGTTCGTCTGTCGATTCTACACCGGTGTCCTTTTGCAACACCCCGGTGAAAGATATTTTCGGTCTTTCTCGCCTCCTGTACCAGAGAATGACTTTGTGTGTCTCCAGCTGCGAGTGCTGGTAACAGTTGCCTGCTAACTGCATCCGACCGGCTGCGATTTTGTCTCCGACTCGTAGGAGTTAGAGTCCATTTTTCGCATCCACACAGTAGCACTGATCGATGGCTGCTCGATAAGTGTTTGAAATCGGAGTTGCTGTCTCCACCTGCCCTAAGCAAACTGGTTTTAAGGCGCAAGAAACCCGCCTTTAGACCTCAAGCCCTCATTTCTAAACGGAGATCGGCAAGTGAAGCCGGGCAGTAGATGTTTGAATTAGCAGAGGCTATTTGAGACGTTGATCATAATTATGGGAACATTTCATGGAAGAGGATTGGCTCAATCCTCCTCACCGCCCCGATCATCCTAAGACATTAAGACCCCATTTTTTAGTAGCTCAGAGATCCATTTTCTCACCTCTTTCACCTGCAGCGTTGTGCACTAATCACGATTGCTAAACTGCTGTGCTACCCTGTCGCAAATTGTGAGTGTTCTCCTGGAAATATTTAGCGAATAACCTCCTTAGGGTACCCCAGTAAATAAGCCAAAGATCTATCCCCTGAGCTCATGAATAAAATTACACATTCAAATTATTCTACATAAGACACTTTTGAGAGCCATGGAATTATAGTGGATTGAAGACATATGACATTGCACCTCTGGTCTGGACTTGGGGCTTCCAATTCTGAGCATTTTGGATGCAATTGGGTCCAAAAGTGGCGCTATTTAGCCATGTTGCAGATGGATTCTTTTTTTAAATGGCTACTTTTCCAGTTTGGGAAATATAATTCGTTTGAGGGGGGGGGGGTCCTCTGGAGGGAAACTCAGTGGAGGGAAACTAAAACTGATTATAGACAACCAAAACCGTTTGTTTGTAGAGGGGACGTGAGCTCGCCCCCTCTCCCTTCTTCAATACCAACCTACCCTCAGCCCTTACCCTACCCCCACTTTCCCGAAACTGCTGTCCCAAAACTGAACAACCATCAATCTCCAACATCTTCCTTCATCTTAAACCCCCATCCACCCTCGACCCTCACCAACCCAAATTCAAACGAAATAAATAAGAAAAAATCAAACAGACGAAACATTCCAAAGTAAATTACTTCAGTCTGCAATAAATTATATATCAAAGCAATTATGATTACAGTTAATTACAGTTTTAACATAAGAATTTGGAAGAAATTGCTGACGAGAGTCGGACAGGTTGTGTGCCATAAACGACAAAATATGATACCTATTGGAGTAAAAATCAAAACGATTTTGTGCTTCTACTTGCCTGTGAAATCGATTGACTTCTTCCAAACAAAATGTTTTGTTTGCAAAAGTGTTTGAAACACTTGAAATAAAGTGTAACAGTAGGAACGGAGTTTAAAATACGGCAGGTAGTTTATTAAATCATCAAAAGCTAGATTTTGGAATAATATTAAGTTACTTTTTCTAAGTAGTTATATTCGATACATATGACATTATGATTACTTGGTGTTGTAAACACTTTTCTTACAACCAGTTTGTGTATTGTAACTGACAAGCGCTACATTTTATTACGTGATAGTGTCGTATTTTTCCAACAAATATTGGCGTAAAATCATAAAGGGGTATTTAATAAGAATTAAACTCTCAAAGTCAATTTGGTCTAACTTTAATTCAAAAACCACATACTAAAGCGTCTGAATTCCAATTAAAATGTTTGAGGCAAAACATAAAGTGTACAGTGAAATCTCGATAAGTCAAACTCTGATTACTCGAAACAACTGTCAAGTCAAGCAAAGAATCCATTCCCTTCAGTAGTATAACAATAATATACATAGTTGTTTAACTCAAAACTCTGCTGAAGTCAAATTTTGTTCCTGTTCCTTTGAGGTTTGACTTTTAGGACATTTAAGAATTTTTCTGAGTCCATTTTGGTGCAATTCAAATACAACCTCGTTTTAAAAAGAACATTTTGAAGATTTATAAATGATTTGGGGGCGTGTCAACTATGTTTTATTCCAGAAACACACCTTTTCAAGTGTTTTTTGAAATATTTTTGGAAAATCAATGTTTATGTGTCTGAAAACAAGCTTCTGATGACAATATGCTGGCATTGTTAGCACGGGTGGATCCAGGGGCCGTGATCCTATAACTTTATAACCAAAAGAATAAGCAATCCCACCGCTCCCGCACCGTCCGCACTGTTAGATGCGTTTTTGTCGCATTGTGCTTCGTGACATTATTAAGTGTAATCAGTGTGGTTGTATTTTGACAAATTAATGTTCAAAAATTACATTGTAACGATTACATTTATTTGACGTTCTTTAACTCGTCTGTTGTCTTGATAAATCCGAGGGGTGATGTTGATTTTATTTATATCAAAATCACATATACACGTATTTTGAGTTATAAACGCGGAGTAATTGGTAGACAAGTATGTCATTGGATATTGCCCAGTTTAGTTGTGAACAGATTTATGTTGAAACAGAACAAGAGTAACGAAATTTAGCTTTTCTTCAGAAGAACCATTTGTATAATTTTTTTTTTTAAAGAAAATGCACATTTTGGCCGGTCAAATCGTCATCGATGTCACGAAGAGCCACACCTGTGGATTTTGAAGAAAAAGCGTTTTGAGAAAATCGTAAAAGAAGTTCCTCAGTTTTAAAACTGCAACAACAACTACTGCTTTGTAACACATTTCACATGATTCACTTGAACATTCACATGATTCTTTGAACGGTAAACGTTTATGTAAACCCATTAATTAGATTCAACACAATAGTTAATTATCAAACACCAATTAGTAAAGATGCGTGTTCCTTCGTAAAAAACGAATATCCACGTTTCCTACATTTAGGCCCTTTCTGTTTAATGTGATTTTCCACAGGTAAGAGGCGCGCGTATTACACGCGCAACTGACAGTGCAAAAAAGATGTGTGGCTCTTCGTCAAAACGAAAATCTCACTTGACCTGCTTTTACGCCTTTCCGTCCAACGTTTTGTATGCATTCAAGGGGCACCTACTTCCGTGTTTCTACGTGATAACACAAAATGCACTAATTGAGATGCCTGTCCTTTGAATCATTAATGTAATCAAGAATTTAATGATATTCTACTTACAGAAGCATGGCAAAATGGTTTACTGTACAATATTTTAAAGCAAAGTAGTGAAAAAAAAACATCGAAATCAAAAAATGGTCATTTTTTACATATGTGGCTCTTCGTAAAAACGGTGACGAAATTACATGTATTTATACGCACACATTACTTCCGGTTTGACGATGTCCTCAGTTAAAAAGTGCAAGCTGAATATAGGGACGATACCTATTGATTCATGACGTGAGGAGAACTTCTAAGATACAAAACATGACAATGAAAGAAGAAGTGTATGTATTAATAACATATGACATCTGGTTACATGACGTCCCAGCATTTGGCAGCCGAAGCCCAAATTTGTACCGCAAATCGTTATTCGTGCTACGAACATAGTCATGGATACTGCTAAACTAATTGATTGGGATAATAAAAAAATGAAACAAGGTAATTTCAAACTCTCTCTACAATAACTTCTGGTCAGTTGCGGTTGTCCTAAAAACATCTAGGGACATTGGTATAAACTTTTTACGAGTGGTTAAAAAAATCTTCATCGTGGCGTTTGTTGTGTGGTTAGCATCTCTCATTAAACATTTCCATCATTTGTTCTTAGTAAAACGCTTCCGTTTGCAAATTACATTCAATTCTCAATGCACTCTCGGTAACACCGGAAGTAAATACCAAGCGATTGAATGTGTTCGGGAATGAGAAATGTTTCCCAAGGCATCATCTACATCCACAGGAAAAAAAAATGAACAAGGTACACTATTCAGCATATCAGTTCAAACAAATAACGATATAGTTGAAAACTATTTTGTCCAATTTTGACGGCCACTCCCGGCTGGAAGAGACCCCGTGGCCGTCCAAGATCATCTTGGTTGGAACAACTCGGACGGCCTATGACTGCATGTGGAATGAGGCTGTAGGACGCGGGCACAGGCGATCGGCGCAACGGACCTATGCTGTCTATGTGGACGAGTGAGTGAGTGAATGACATCATGATGACGTCACCAAAACTTCACATCTTTTACAGTTGACTAAGGTTCATGTTCGTACCAGGGTTCATCCTCGTAGAAATTAGTCAGTTTTTTTAGGCTTCTATGTGCATTTTATATTCAGATGACTTTGACCTTCCTGTCTCCCCGGAATTAGAGGTCATGCGACTTTGCATTTTGTAATCAACATGTTTATCAAATATGATCACAAGGTGTAAACGTGATTGTTCATTTTGTTCGTGAGTTATAAAATGATTGAAAATAGTAAAACATGTATTTTGAACAAAAATCGCTTGTAATTTGATAGCCAATGACGACATCATGACGTCAGAGTAATATCACACGCCTGGGATCAGGTTTGAGGTTTGTTCTAAGTTTCACGTTAATGTTGTGTACAGTAAAGAAGCAAATTTGCAAAAAAATATCTTCATGGAAAAAAAGACGAAAAAATCGATTGAAATTATCTGTATTAACCGCCAGTATCAATGTCCGTTTGATAGTCGTTATTATTATTAGGCATGTTCATAACTGTACTAAGATAGTATAAATGAAATATTCAAGATATTTTCATCAGCATTTTTTTTTATTCCACAGTGTATACAAAACCGTTGTCAACAAGTGTAAGTATTATTTTTAATGTCTATCAATAATATATCTATTGTTTACATGATGTGCGTGTGGGTAACGCAAAACAAATAATGACAGTTTATTTTTGAGACATTCAACAACTATTTCCTTTATTTCAGTGGTTATTGTTTCCGCAAAATGGAATTCCTTTTTTTTTTTTAGTATTCAGCAACACGATGCTCTTATGTATCTATGTGTGGTGATATTTTATTTATTCTGGGTAAAGGAGGAAGCCACTGAATGAGGTGTCGTGATTGTAAGCACCACCCACCCTACCGCGCATAGTAAGATACACCGTGTCTCCTTGCTGCAGAACCAGCACCGCGCTCCTAGACATCGGCTCCCAGTGACTTGCACTGCTATAGCCACAGACAACCACGTCGTCGTTCTTCCGGAGCTGGACGTACAGTGTGCTGCTGGAAAGATATTTGTTCATAGAAAACAGGAACACGTAGGTGCCCGACACACTACACGTGAATGTGCCAGTCTCGAGATCGAAGCTGGTACCCGGCAGTAGCGTCGCGGTCTGCTGGAAGGGCAAACGGGTGTTAGCGTCCGTAGACACATCTGAAGCACTCGACCTCGTCACGGTGAATGCTACCCGCTGATTGGAGTCGTCTGGTGTCTCCCCTGGCTCACCCTTTTGACCTTTGACGCCAGTCTGACCAGTTGCTCCAACTAACCCTGGTGTACCCCTTGGACCTACCTTGCCGGGCAACCCTATCCCGTCGTCCCCAGGGTTCCCAGGTGTTCCCCGCTCACCCATAGGGCCAATTGGTCCAATCTCACCCTCATGACCTGGCTCGCCCTTTGACCCCGGCTGACCGTATAGCCCCATCGGCCCTACAGGTCCAGGCAGACCTGGTATGCCGGGTATAGCAGCAGGTCCCTGGCAGCACTGCTGACACACCTGAGACGCAGGACCATCACCGTCCGAGGGAACCGGCCCAGTAACGGAAGCTCGGAGCTTGATGGAGTTACCAAGAAGGAAGGCGATTGATAAAATTGCCGCGCAGATCTTCATCTGTAAAGCAAAATAACAATAAAATACGTAAACATGAGAACAAATTAAATGCCGGGAAAATGATCTATGAGAGAAACAATATTGAAGTCATGCAGACAAACTGGGGAATCACATCTAGGCCTTAGTAAGACTTATGAAAATTTGTCGTCGTTTGAAAAAGAAATGAATAATTATGGATGTTAACATTTTGTATGCTTAGTCAAAACTAATCTAATTTGAAAGCTTCTATTTAACGATCTCACTGAACGAAATTCATTTTCCTAAATGCAAGTGGTTTATTTTGTTTAATGTCTCATCCAAAAGTTAAAATCAGAAATCAGCGCTGATCAGTTTTGCTATTAGCATCAACTGCCATCTGTTTCATAACAGATCGAGTCTTAGATAATTTGTTGAATTTGTAAATATCCGTGTTCCAACTGTAAAAGAAAACATGATTTTCAAAATATCAAGCCATGGTTGTTTCGAATCTAGGGGACATGCTGGGTGAAAGCTTTCAAACAAAAATAAATTCATCCCAGATATTGAGCCCTACATGCAAATATTCACCCAAGAGCTTGTGCTTGAAACGTTTAAAGCAGACAGCGGAGCAGAAGGGCCATATAATTTCTGCAAACATCATATCTATTCAGGATTTCTACATTCCGGATAGATAAAGCAATTTGAACTTGAATAATACGTTGTGCATCATCATCCAATCATCAAGGTCCAGTTTATTCTATTTCTTAACCGGTGACTCTCTTATTATACATTGCTTATAAAAGTAGCCTAATAATAAAGCCGGAATTGCGCACTGTGAACTAGTCTTTGTTCGAAGACGTTACTACCTGCGTTTGTTTACGTGTGTAATCATACTACTAATGAACACTTTTGCAAAACAATTGTTTTCAATCAACAGAGGGCGCACTTCAATTCATTACAGAAGTGGAAGTATAGGATCGATCGCGCTAGAATCGATACTCATTGAATAAATATGTTGAATAAACACAGTGAATAAGAATCGAATACATTGCAGAATCGATAACAGATTTGTATTGAGGGCCTATAGTGCAATATAATTTTTGCGCGGAGAAAAAAAAAGTATTCCACGAAGGTCTTGGAACCAAGACAAACTGTGAACTAGCAAACTGACTCAGTTCAAAAGTGCAAAAGGTATATTGCGATCCGACTCATTCATAACACCAATAAGACAGCCATGTTTGAGTGGTCCGGATTTCCTGCATCCGTTCTTCCGTGACCAACTTTTCATCCTAAATTGTTTAGAGTGATTGCTGAAAGCATGTTTACATGTATACCACAACATATGTTTGTGTTTGAAAAGTAAGGTTTTTTTTTTATTATTATTATTTATTCGACCAAAACAATTCACAATGAACAAACACAGTATGAAAAACAAAAACTAAACACAAATGTATGAAAGCTACGAAGTACAAAATAAAACAAAATAAACACAAAAGACAGTACACTGTTTAAGTGTAAGTGTAAGTGTAGGGGCCAGGTAAACAACGCATAATATGAAAAATCAGAAGACAATCAATATAAAAAAAACGATATGTGGGTCAGGGGTCACAAAACTAAAGTCCATTACTATTACCCACAGGTATGTAACCCTGCACATATTAAGCAGACAAACGCAGACAAGAACAAAAACAAGATACAAGAAAATAATGAAAATAATAAACAGCAACAAGAAAACTGACCCCTGTTACAAATTACACGCAAGCAAGATGACTAATGCAACGAAGCCCAAATCATTTAAAAGTCCACACCAATTAAATGCAACAAGTATATGAATACACTTATGAGGATAATGAAATCAGTTGTCTGAGAAATGTAATTGCCAAAGATTCCGAAGGAAAACAGGTAGAGTGCAGGCGCAGTTCTAGAACCAATATTTTTTATTATTATTTTTTTTTTTTTTGGGGGGGGGATAGCACGGTGGATCCAGAATTTTTTCAGGGAGGCGTGCTGAAATGATGACCAGTTATTTTTTCCAGACACTTAGGCCTCCGAAAATCAATAGGGGGGGGGGGTGGGGGGGGGGGGTGGCTCATGCCATATTTTCAATGGGGAGCGCCATTAACATCCTAAAATCATTCACACTATATTAACTAATGCAACCTTGTCACGGCTATTTCTTCTTTAGGGGGAGACCGTTCGCATGTACATCACAATCCTTCTTTTTGCTAATGCAATTTTTTTTTTTTTACGGATTTTTTTTTTGGGGGGGGGGGGGGGGCTAGACAAAAAAATGGGGTTGGCTAGAGCCCCCCTCCCTAGCCCCCCGTAGAACCGCGCCTGGTAGAGTGTGGTTTGAATCAACAGAAAAAAGGGGTAGAATATACAGTGATGCTTGATTTGACGGGTCGGAATATACAGGGGCGAGCTTATCCCAAAACAATGTATTACATTGGAAATAATGACAGTGCGCAAATTTGAATCACTAGGAACCATAATAAATGTTAAACTATTCGTAAATTAGCAGAAAATTTGAAAGAAATGCAGTCAAACCTTAATAGCTATGTTTTGTCAATAAAAAGTACCGTGACTGTGAATCTGTATTGCGGTACTATTGCAACGAGATATCAAGTGAGTTTCTTTTAAAGAATTTACGATCGACGTTTTATGTTATCATTCAACTAAAAAGGCATATAAATGAACATAGACAAAACGATGAAGTCTCTCACCTCATCACAGCTCTATTGTGATGCTTTATTGCGGTAAATTCCATGTAATAGACACTAACCTTCAAGTAATGTTCTTCAAACCTATCACGAAAGGAATCCTCAACACTCAAGCAGATTGCTGGCTGAAAAAATAGCAACAACAATGATTTACTAAAAATCCGCTCGGAGATAACTCCGGAGGAGGAGGCATAGCTAAATTTTACAAGTAAAACACTCTCTGTCGGGATTGATTATTTCCAGTGAACTATACAACGGCCTGAATGGACTGACGCAAAGGTTTACAATTTCGAATAAAAATAATTTCTCACAAATAGGATTCTATTCTTTTTTTATCTCTAGGAAAAAAACAAACAAGTTTAACCGTAAAAAGCTGGGTTATTTAGACCATCTCTCAGCCGGGGGGGGGGGGGGGGGAGGGGGGAAGGGGGGGATTCCGCCCCCTAAAATCTCGGCCATCGAGTCATGACATCGAGTCATGACATTTTTTAAACTGTTTTTAGTATCAAAAGATGCGCAAGGCTCGAGGCTAAAAAGTCATAACAGCTAAGGTTGCGATTTATTTTTCAAAGCTATCGCGGACAAAGTTTAGGGGGGGGGGCGGATTCCGCTCCGGCCCTTTTAGGGTTAAGACATGCAAGTTTATTCGCAAATTCCCGGAAAAGTAACTACCGGTTTAATAAACCATTATCATGTTGCGGCCATCTTGAGTTTTTTCCCTTTTAAATCAACGTAAGCAAAGCGAAGTTGGAGGTAAAATAGTCTGGTTCCTTTTTGCACACAATAATTATCATTCACTACTGTTATTGGATACAGGGAACATGACTTAAATGGTGGCAGCATGATGAAGGTCTATGACAGAAACTCAATGCTCAAAAGGAAGATAGGACTGGAATCAAATACCCTGTAAAAATTGTATAAAAAACCTTAACATGGAATGGGTTTTCAAAATAATGTCCCCGCGTGCACATTGTTTTTAATACGTGTGTTTGCAACGGAATCCTTTTCCAAGACTGAATTTCAGACCAATACATTGTGCATACATTTTGCTCATTGTGCAGGTTAGTTGTTATGCACCCTACTGCAGATTCTATGGAATTTGGTAGCATCTAACAAAATAGTACTGAAGAAAATTGATCCGATATTCCTCTAAAATTGCTTGAATTTTTGTTGTATGAATCACAATGAGCTTACATTTTCTTCATTGTTAAGGGAGTCGATCTCATACCAAGGAAGTAGTGGAAGTAATAATTACAGGTGGACTACCACAATCAAGTAACAGTCGTTAAAAAAATATGAATATTTTGGTATGAGAACTCAGGGTACTGGTTTGACTGTAAGCGCCAGCCACCATCTGTCTGTCAACCGAATGTGTATTAAAATCTTCAGGAATTGTGAACATCTGTACAACCACTCAACATTCCAAACGTTAATCAAAAAACCACTATCGTTGTTCGTAAAAAAAACAACAACAACAACAACAACAGAATCTCAGTGGCATGCTGAGTGGAACCCTACATGTAATCATGACTGAATTCATGCGCGAGCTTGCGCTTCAATTTGTTTAGGGGGTCAGTACAGCAGAAGGCCCGCATAAAAAAATATGTACGAACTGATCAACTGCATACACTGATTTCTTCAAATGAATCCCAGCGAGAACTATAAAAGTAAAACAATTGTGTGTAAAACTCACCTAGCAAATCTCGTTCTTGTTGTTCTCACAGTTAGGTCTCTCACTCGGCTTGTCTTCAGAGGCTGAAGAGGAGCTGCGGTCGCCTGTGAGGGGAAAAGCGGGTGCTCGTGCCTTAAATATTACCATGACCGATTTCCTGAGCAGTGACTGAGGAAAATGGCCCGGTTTGTGATTGGTCCCTGCGCACTGTCAATCACACATCACTGACTCGCTTCATATTAATGAGACGGATGTTATAAGTTGATGTGGTCCAGGCTATATAGTCACTATAAAAGCATGTATCACCGACACTGAAATAGCCGCATCGTATTGGTGGATACCGTATGGATGTCGGTGACACATCTAAAACACTCGTTTTGCGATTGACACACACAACCTGTCAATCTCAGACCACTCACTTGTGGTCACCGACTTGTTGGGTGACTAACTTCAATTGGTGGATAGCGAAGTGACGTTCACCGGCCGTGATTCATTCAATGAGCAGGTTGCACTTCAGTCTATTAAATTGTGAGGATATGTTATTCGAGATTTTATGTGCAATTAAATCTTAGTCAAGCCAGCGGCAATACTAGGGTTTAACTTCGCGGGGGGGGGGGTGTCAGAACCCGGGGTGTTTTTGTTCTTCAGATGGTCCATGTAATAAATTCAAATGAAAGGTGTTATTACAACAGTGCAGTTCCAATAAGGATTTAAAAATGGGGGGGGGGACCGGCTTCCACTGGAGTAGGAGGGGAAGAACATGTCCCCGTGTCCCCCCGTAGTTGTGCCCCTGAGTTAGGCTTTGCTTTTTAATTGAGACTTTTAGAAAAAAAAACTAAATACACGTTCACTTGGTAGAAAGTTAAATGAACTTCGTTAAACTGTACGCATCATATCCGGTCCGTGTATTACTGCGGCCCTCTTACGATGGAAGTGCGTTTTTGAGCTTGTGTATCTCTAAGTCCGAATAATCAGCCCCAAAAATGTAAGAATTGACCCGGGATGATGAACCTTAAAACCACCCATTCACGAGCTAAAATAATGACACAGTTCAACAATAGCATGTACAATATTTCAAGATAAATACCCCCTCTCTCGATATAAACCAAAAAAGGCATGTATAGCTTGACCAGATTTCCGGTGTTTGTTATTGTATGACTTCCGCATAACGATTCATTCTGAACTAGGTTTTGTGATATCCGGACAAATAAATCACACTAGAATGTGCAATTCTGTATATTCAACATCATCAAATTGTAACAGTCTCTTAAGCAAAGTCTTGCAGCGATGGGGGTCGGGTGGGGTAGTTGAACGACCAGACGCCCCCCTCCCCAACCCGGTTGGAAAAAAAGATAATGACGAAGCTACTGATCTAATTAGGGCCTAAAATTAATGGCCATGTTCCCAAGCCGGGGACGAAGCCTAGGTTTTCAAAACACTCAAAGTCACAAGACCTAAAACGGTGTTTTCCAAACGTTCTGTTTCCGGCTTCGGGTATGCGGGTTTCCAATGAAGCTGAATCTGGATATGAATTGAAGCCGGGATTTGAAAAAGTCACTCTCTCGGCGTCTATATAGTCTTCGTTAAAAACGCCTGGTTGTTTTGCCACTCGGTCAAATACCGGAGCGAGTCAGGATGACCTTGTGAAAAGGCTACAGTTAGGCCATTAATTTTGACCAGCAGAGCAACTTCCTTGTTATTATTTTTGGAACCGCCAACTTGGAAAATACGAAAACCCGGGGGTTGGGAGAGTGTTTGGTGGGGATGGACGCTACCCGACTATTGAGGGCGCTGTTGTAAAATGCATGTACATACGCGTACGTATATAGTGTTTATGGTTTAAATAAAGAATGTAATGCAAACAAAAACAAAACAATAAACATGTTTATGGCTGTCTTATTTAAAATCCGGTCTGTGAATAATTGATCATATGGGAAAAAACAGCTAATGTGAATGCGATAGGTGCAGAAAATCATGTTAATAGTCAATGACGAAAATAATAGAAAAAAATAATGAATATAAGTAATTGAGCTGATTTTCTTTTACATATGCAGCGTGTCTTTACAAAATGTAGTAGATAAACAACATGTTCGTTTCTGAGGAAACTATATATATTTTTAAACACCATGTGATGATAGAGTTTGTTTAACCAAAACAAGATTTTTGTTCTGTGATGTGGACCTTTTGTTTAACAATTATGTATGCAAAGCCCGTAAAGACTGTCAAAATCTTGAAACGATTGCGTCATTTACATTGATGAGCTCAAGGTTCTTGCCAGCATTCGTGTTACATTTGCCCAGGATACCTGCCCAAACAACAAGTGTTTCCTTTGGTTGTGGGAAATATGTCATAATGTGAAGTCCCTTGGTGGGTTGTTGATTTGAACATAATCTCCTGACATTGTGTGTGTTTAGGTTTACATCTATTGGAATGTAGCTTCATGCCCATGATGTCTCAAAGGAATCTGTCTGTGCGATAAGCTAGGCCCCGTGGGTTAATTACAAGATTCTTCTTCGTCCAGAGCACTCCTCCTCTGCATGACGTAGGGTGCCAATTCCGGTCATGTGATCCGGTAATTTTCACTGGGCTGATGTTAGGCAGCGTATCCCTTCGAGCAGTGGCGCAGTGAAAAAAAAAATGTGTTTTGCAAATATGGTGATTTTTTTTTTCAATTGGCCAATAAGGCCAAGCTTCCATGTAATCCTCACCCCTACTATACACCACAAGCCTGTAGACTCCCATTGGCCAGACCCTAGCCACTCCAGAGTAAGGAGTGTTGAAAGACAGAAGCCAAGATTGCGGCTAATGCCCTTGTGCAGTTATTGGAGATCTTAGTGGCCACCCCCTAAGTGCCGCCGATCCCTTTGTGTCAACCCCTCGTGCCACCCAGAGCCCAGACAGGTTGTAAACAATCCCTGGCCATGTGAATGACCTATATCTTGTGCATGTACAGGCATGCCAGGGTTATTGACCTCGAAACACGTAATGTGATAAAACTCCCATGGTGGTTCCACCGCATAAATGTTTTGGGCAAGCTGCTCGAAGGGGTGTTTACACCTAACACTTACCACTGGAGCAGCTTCAAGTTGAAGGGCTCGTTGCCACAAACCAAACTTGTGTCCTTGCACTTCTTCGTCTGCCGCTGTTTCCATGGCTTCTGTTGAGGCTTGTACCATATCCCTGAGGATTTCTCAACATATTACTGCTACTCGTTGTTCTGCTTGGTACTCTGGAATGAGGGAATTGCAATGTAAACTGCCGGATGGTCTCTGCAATATTTAAAGTTTCATAGTAAGAAACTACCATAAGAACCGCTTTATCCACTGAAACCTGGGCCGCAGATTTCCAGCCATCTGTGGTAGCAGAAGAATTGATATACTGCATAACACTTGAATTTAAATTTAATCGTGAATTACCAATCAATGTTTGGTTGAATTGGCATGGATTAGCTTGTATTTTGTTTCTAGTGTCTATGTAATCCAGTCACACCTTTTTTTTTTTTTTTTTAAAGTAAAACAACACACCTTCTTGGTATGTGAAATCCCGTCATTAGACACCAGATAATCTGAAAAGTCGCACAACTTGGAGTTCCATTCCTTTCATTTAATAAGCTGGATCTCTGGACTGGATTGTTCAAATGAGATGGGATAAAAATCATTGTGGAGAGTATTACCTATACCTTCAAACCCCATAGGTAAGTTTTGCACACAAAAAAGAGGGCTAGTATTTTTAATATTTATGGATTGACTGCTCCATTTTTTTTTAAGTGAGACAGTAATACCAACAATTAAAAATATAATAAATATAAGCGATTAGACTCAGCTGTTTTTTTATTAAAGAATTAAATTCCAAACAAATAAGTATATTTTTACAGTGCAAAAGTCAAACATCAATATCCAATAAAAATATTATAATAAAAAATAAAATAAGGTATGAGCTGATTTTAATTAAGTAAATGTTCTGATATTTGCAAGTTCACTCTACAAAGGTTCTAGGTGTTATTATCGACGACAAACTCTCCTGGTCGGCTCACATCTCTCACATCTTCAAAGTTATCTTCCGGAACACTGGCGTTATTTCTAAAATGCGTCACCTTCTTTCAAGAGACGTTCCTTTCTCACTTTACAATACCCTCATTCTTCCATACTACTACTGCAATATCGTTTGGGCTCACACTTATTCTTCTAAACTCCATTTACTAATTGTTATTCAAAAAAGGGTCATTCTGATCTGTGCTCATTCCCTACCACGTGATCATACTGCACCTCTTCTTGTCAAATTAAACACTCTCACCCTGTCTGATTTTAAAAAGCTTCAAACTGGCATTTTCATGTTCAAGTTTACTAATAATCTCCTTCCTGCTACGTTTTCTTCTTTCTTTACTCCAGTTATTATCATTCACCACCATCACACTAGATCACACAGCAACCTATACACACCTTTCACTCGCACATCTCGGTACAAGAAAACACTTCGCTTCTACGGTCCCATTCTTTGGAATAGCATTGACCAATCAATTAAATCCAAAACCTCCGTGGGCTCTTTTAAGAACTCTTTCAAAGAGTATCTCATTTCCCAATATGTAGCATAGTTTGGTTGTTTTCCTTTGGTTGTTCTCCAGTGTTGCCACCTCTCTTGCAGTTTTACGTTTGTTTCCAGTCATTTTTCTTAATTTATTTCTGGTCAGATCATTTTGTCCTCCTGTTTATGTTTGTCGTTGACGTAATAATTAACTATTTGATTATTTAATTTCTTTGTTTTCTCTTCTAAAGGTACTCCGCAACAAGCCCTGGCTGAATAGGATTGTGCCTCCACAATATTGTATTTTGCTTTCTGTTATGATATTGTTTCAGTATGGAAATAAATGTAATATTGAATTGAATTGAATTGAGTATATACGGACGCTTCCCGAATTTAGGCGCGAACCGCGGGTTATTGTTTAATTATTGATGCATCCATTTTGTATTCACTATTTTCATGATTTTTATTTTTTTTGATGACAAGTGTTTTGTTCATTCGTTTTTTTTTTTTGGTATTTTGTACATTCTATTGAGGAATAAAAGACCGCTTGTTACTTGATCTTCGCGGAAAACAGAATCAATCTTCAAAATACAAATAATTCTTAAATACATAAAGCATCGCAAGTCAATCAATATCTGGTCTTATGTTTCCAAAATCTACACAATAATGACCGAAGAGCAATACAAATGAAACCAAGGGATATTACACGTAACTGTGAATGAATATGTTTTAATTATGGGAAAGAATGAGGTAAAATATAAAAAGGTCGTTACCTGTTCAGGAGCGAAGAGAGTGATGTTTATTTTTGGTCTTCGACCCAACAAAACATGAAGAACAGCGGAGAGCGCGCAAACTGGTTTACACACCTAAGAGGGCGCTCGCCAATTTAAACAGCGGGAAACGATTACGTAATGGGCCTTATGCACGAGTTGGCCATTTTTGTTGAGTTCCCTGAATGTATTTTATAAATTCTTAACTGTTTAATGGGATGGCGCCAGACTATTAATGCGGCCTAATTTTACTGTCATGTTTCTTTCAAATTTGGTATGAACAATTAGGGAATGTTTAAATACAAATTTTAAATTATGGAAGCAGATTTGAATTGATTCGTAATTTACTTGCTTTCCTTCTTCACAAGTTCCAAAAAAGAAGATGTTACCTCACTTTTAACTCATTATGGCTGACTCGTGAATAACGCCCATTCAAACATTATGTAGAGGGGGTTTGCATCGCAAACGTTACTGTACACTGCCCGTTTTGAAAAATCAAAATTCTGATTATTATATCCTCGCTCTTGTCATGAAAGGGATATTTGGCTACGATACGGCAATCGCAGATTTGTCCTTTGAAAAATATATAGCTAAAATATGCAATTTTCAAAATTTTCAAAACTGCGGCCTTTTCTTGTTATTTGATCTTTTTGTTTTCAAAGGGCAATTCTACAATGGCCAAATAAGCACACATCTTTCTCATGACATACTCTGGATGTGTGCCAAAATCCATACTTGTATCATCAAAGGCACCCCATTACCTCTCTGCCGTACTATCAAACCTAAATTAAGCCGGACCCCTCCCCCCCCCCGCCTTTCATCGGTGGATCTATTCTATAACCATTGGGAGGGGGGTGAGGGGGAGGGGAAGATTAAAATTAATAGGGCCCGATGTCCGACAAATTGGCTATTCCAAGAAGGCGTGGGGTCGCGGACTTTCTAAAGAATCGGTGGATTTCAAGAATCAGTGGAGGGAAGCTAGATGAGTAGACATCATCGTGTTTGATATGGTGGTTTTATCTTGTTCTTTGTTTGATTTATACTGAAAGTAAATAAAATGTTTTGTTGGGGTGGGGCTTGGGCATGCCCCCTCCCTCGACACCAACCTGTCCCCAACCCGTTCCCGACCCCCACTTACCCGAAACCCTCACTTTCGAACTTCTCAACCATAAATTCCCAATCCCTTATCTTAAACCCCATCAGCCTTAATTCAACTAACCCTCAAACCCACCCATCCTCAACAAATCTTTACCCGGCATTTTGGCCCATCACAATTGATCATCCTGGCTTTCAAGAAATGAAAACATGCAACAACATTCCTAAGTAAATGATTGGCATTATCGGCAATACTTTATTATAGGCAATGATTATTTTATTCGTTTACACATTCAAAATACGCACTCGTAAGAAATGAGTTTATGAGTCACAAATGATTCTAAATCAAGTAAACGCCCTAAATCGTCTTGAGCTTTTACTACCCGTGAATTCAATTGACGTCTTCCAAACATAGAGTGTATTTCAAAAGTGTTTGGCACCCTAAATAAAGTACAGCCGAAGGAGTTTTAAAAAGCGTTTTTGCAGTGATCAAAAGCTCGAGAAATTTTCTCTTATTGTTTAGTACATTTTCTGAGTAGTTATATTCGACATTTATCAGATTGATTACTTCGTGTTGTCAAATATTTAAGCTGTCAAAGAGAGCGATATAATCAGCTGTACTTGAAACTAAGCAATCCTTTTCTTAAAACAATTATAAGCTACTACTGTGTTACTGACAAGCGATGGGAACAATGTTATTCTTCTCTCTGTGATAGTGTCACATTTAACAACCCACATTGTAATAAATCATGAACAATCATTTATACAAATTAAACTCTTTCAATTTATATACATGTATGTAATCATCATGACCTGCCAGAAGTCGAAATATCAAACCATAAAGCATTACAAGGCGAACGACAGACTTTTAATACATACAGGACTTTTAATATCAAAGTGATTATAATTTTAACAATCATTGCAGATTTGAGAACTTGGGAGAATTTTTTCCCCAAAAAAGTAAGATTGGGATTTGCTACGTTGCTACGACACACGATATCAATAACTGTTTTCAGTTGAACGATCAAACATGTTTGAAGCATAAATGAAGTCCAGCCAAAGACGTAGATAGTTTCCACATGTTCAAAAGCTAGTGTAATAGGGTATAGAGAAGTTTTATATCAAATTATTCTTTTCTTATAGTTTTGAGTCGTCACTGTAAGCTTGTAACTACTTTGGAGTTCAAATTGTAGAAATACCGCATGAATCCTCAATTGAAAAAACTCCAGCATTTGATGGAGATGGATTTTGTTTGTAATTTTATGCCTTGGGCCTGATATAAACTGACTTTGTTCAAGTTTCAAAAATTGTAATTTCTCACAAGACCGCCAGGCAATAACTTTGTCAACACAAAACTTGTTCACAACTATTAACCAAATATGTATAATCTAACAAAACCTCATTTCACAATCAAACATTTCTACTGGAACAAAGTATTTCAGCAAAATGTGACCAGAAATTTCCTTATTTTAATTTATTCAGTCACGTTGTGGGTCACATGTGAATTATAACTCCTCATCCTGCGCATTCATAATACGATAGTGCACTCATTACATAATTCAATAATAAATTCTCAATCAGGCGACCCCAAATATGTGCTACTTTTCGCTCATCTACTCACGAAGGTTTCCAAATTCTAAAAACCGAAGAGGATATTTTGTGTTAAAATGTTGAATGTGTTAATTTTAACTTTATCATACAATAAAATATGATCCACATCCATGAGAGAGGTAGTGGTAAATTATTCATTCAAAATTTGGTATCACAGTAGAAGTCAACAAAGACATTTAAGTTAAAATAATAGAAAATTATCCCATCTGATGGCAGCTTATTGGATGAAATGAACAAATCCAACCAGTCCAAAAACCCTCCTCACTCGATTGGAATGTTTACTTTGTATACTTGATATTTTCAAAGTGAGTTTCTTGAATAAGCCTCTGTGCTAATAACGTCACACTTTGTTTATGTGTGTGCTTTCCTATGGTGCTCAGTAGACCGTTGGCCTCACTAGCTTCATATGAAAGTGCACATGTAAACAAAGTGTGAAATCATTAGAACAGAGGCTTATTGAGTCTTTTAATCAAGAAACACATGCCATCCTTTTTGGGGCTTTGAACTCTTCGGAAAATTCCACCCCCCCCCCTATTTTTGGCACTTTTCTGTTTCGGAAAATGAGGAAGGTTGTTTATTTTCTCAACATAAAGCATATAAAACGTTTTTGTTTCTATACAAAAGTCGAGCAAAAATATTAAAAAACGGTGGTAAACGTGTTTCGTAATCATCAGAATGAGGCTTTGTACATTTCATTTTTTTTTCAATTGTACTTTTTTGCAGTCAAGTATAACTTATACAAAAATGCTAACAGATTATCATGTTAACAATAATGCAATCATTTAAATAAAAAAAAGTGTATTCTTCTTTTTTTCGAAGCACCTGTAAACTGTTAAAGTTTACATGCAAGTCTCAACGTTTCATCAAATTGCTATAAATAGCAATACAATATTTTGAATAATTATTATTTTAATCACCAAATGTAAGTCAACAGGCCAGGAAATCATTTTGGATATTTTGTAAAATAAAAAAAATGATACATGCATGTGATGGATTAAATCTAAATTTTCTGCGCTGGGCACATGCCGCCGAAGCGTAACGTCACGCGGCGTCATCTACAATAGTGGCCGTTCCACACATTGTCTCGTCCGCCAATTTTACCATATCATCTGTACGGGCGACTTAGGTGAACATTTTCTCGTTTAAATATGCTCAAACATTAAGAATAAATAAGCCCGTAAATGGCACAATGATTTAAAGCTGACTTTAAATATCACTCAGAACGTCTCGGATTCCGTTATTTGTATTTTCCAATGGAAACGCCAACGGGTAACCCCGGCGGCGTATGATGTACCTATTTCTACAGCGTATTATATAGGGAACATGATACAGCCGAGAAATAAAACTGTGTGTGCACGATAACAACCCAAATACTATCAAGGTAAGTAGGAACAAAAATAAATTTAATTTAGTAACTTGTTAATGTGTGTCTTATCTACTTTGTTTGCATATATTCTGTTTAATTAACCTGTTAGTGTTTAATTACACAATACAGAAATCTTTTATTTTCAAAATATTCCGTATATTGTGTAAGGCCAAATGTGGCAAAAAAAAAGTCTTCTGTCGACAATTACGCCTACAAATTCCAGTCAAAATGGGTTGCCCAATACATAATTGTATCAGCCTAAACATTCTGCATACAGTCACGTCACGGTGGCACACTTTATTGCAAACATATGTATTTCCTAAAAAAGAGCAATAGCCTTGCTTTGAAAAAAAATCAATTAGCAAAGCATTTCACTCTTTACAGAGTTCATAAAAAAAGTAGAAAAATTGTTGTCAACAAATTGTAATAAAGCATAATGTTTCTTGTATATCAATACAGATACACAGAGCTAAATACATGCATTAAACAATAGTTAATCTGTTGCTGTACAGTAAATGGTGTACATGTACAGCACTATGTATCAGCGAATGTACAATGCAACAAGGAAAAAACACATTAATTTAGTAGAAAAGTATTTCTTTAGGTTTTCGGGTTATTTTTGTTTATGTGCCAATTATTTATTCGGGGTAAAGTAGGAAGCCACTGAGTGAGGTGTAGTGTCTGGAATTACTCCACGCCTGACCATTCATGGTCAGATACACCGTGTCTCCTCGCTGCAGAACCAAAACCGCGCTTCCAGACACCTGCTCAGCGCTACTTGAATCACTGCTAGCACCGGAGACAACCCAGTCGTCATTCTTTTTAAGATGAACGTCCAAGTGGGCGCAGGAAGAAGTTTTCAACACCGAAAACAAGAACACGTAGGTGCCCGGCACACTACATGTAAATGTGGCAGACTCGAGATCGAAGCTGGTACCCGGCAGAAGCGTCAAGGTCTCCTGGAAGGGCAAACGGGTGTAGTGACTCGTAGAGGTATCCGAGTTGCTCGTCCTCACCACGGTGAATGCTACCCGCTGGTTGGAGTCGCCTCGTACGCGCGTCACCCCTGGCTCACCCTTCTGACCTTTGACACCAGTGTCCCCGGTTGTTCCAACTAAACCCGGGGGTCCTCTCGGACCTATCTTGCCAGGCAGGCCAATCCCATCATCACCGTTAGACCCAGTGTTCCCAGGTGCTCCCCGATCACCCACAGGGCCAATCTGACCAATCTCACCCTTCTGACCTTGCTGACCTGCAACGCCCTTCGACCCCGGAAGCCCATAGGGACCCATCTGTCCCACCGGCCCAGGCAGACCTGGTATGCCGGGTATTGCAGCAGGTCCCTGGCAGCACTGCTGACACACCTGAGACGCAGGACCATCACCATCCGAGGGAACCGGCCTAGTAACGGAAGCTCGGAGAATGACAGTGTTACCTAAAAGTAGGACGATCGAGAGAACGCACATCTTCATCTTTAAGGAAAAACAAAAAAAGCGAAATAAATAAATATGGGAACAAATAGGGAAAGATGAGAGAAAAATATTAAGTTTAGAGAAAGTGGGGAAGTACAAAAGCCCATTAGCGCCACTGCAAGTATATGTTAGTAATACGTTATTACGGATTGTTAATTCGTTATTAAGGATTGTTTAACTCGTTATTACGGATTATTTAATTCGTTATGACGGATTATTGATTCATTATTACGGATTATTTAATTCGTTATTACGGATTATTGATTCGTTATTACGGATCATTTAATTCGTTATTACGGATTATTGATTAAATATTACAGATTATTATTTCGTCATTACGGATTATTAAATTCGTTATTACGGATTATAAATTTGTTATTACGGATTATTATTCGTTATAACGGATTATTAATTCGTTATTACGGATTATTAAGTCGTTATAACAGATTATTAATTCATTATTTCGGATTATAAATTTGTTATTTCTGATTATAAATTCGTTATAACAGATTATTAATTCGTTATTACGAAATAAATCTGGTACTCACTTGCGGAGAGCACGTGATCAGAATGCACTGAGAGCTGGATGGGGTTAAATTAAAAGGCAACATTTCGGGAACAAGTCCCCAGATTGTCTTAAAGCATAGTATCATCGACCCTGATCACAGAATGGCTAGTCTTAAGTTTCGCTAGATCAGACAAAGGCCCATTGGCAGCATGCGGCAAATTGTTCATGTAATAAAATTTGAAAACAAGATCAAATCAAGTATCATTAGCTTGGAACCTGTAGATTATGCAAAAAACGGTGTATGAGAGTGATTGTAGATCAGACTAATAAACTTTACCCCACCTTTTCTTTTTCGCTCATACCCGTACGACACAACGGTAGAGGAGAAAATAAAACCAGCTTTTATGGGTGCCTTGGCACTTGTGAAATATGAAAATATGACTAAAGAGTAATTTTAGGTCAAAGTAATTAAGAGCGGCGCGAAATACGGAGGGGGAGGGAGCGCAACCCCCTCCATGTTAATTTGTTCCTTATATCGTCGCAATGCACTTTTTAAATCCCGTCACGTTTCTCTGACAGTTTTCTCTGACGGATGTCTGTGGTTATTTTGACACCAAGTTTACGTAAATAGGGCATACCTACGTCACAAAATGTCCATTTACCAAAACAGGTCGATTTAAATGTTAACTTTTTCCATCACATTGACCATGTTTAATTTACATGTACAGTACACGAGAGTGCGCAGGAGATCGAGAATGCCGACTGTTTAGTTGACCATGACAACAAATCATTTTAACAGGTTGAATTGAAACTTCACACATGTACTACAGATATTTTGGTTTCCATTCAAATAATTTCAGATGTGGGAGGAGCATATCAGACCTCTGGTACCCTGGGATAAGTCAATTAACTTTGTATACAAACTCATCACTATTTATCATTTATATTCTTCAAAACGCCAGCTTTTCGTTAACAAAGTCACAGAAGTGCAATGGAAGGATATTGCAACTATTATTCTACACTCATGATATAAATTCAGACCCAAAAGACAATGACCTCTAACATCCGTTTCCTTTTTATTTCTGGTGGCAGCCGCAACAATGATACGACTGCATATAAGGCTTTGGACATGGGCGTCGCGAGGAGGGGGGAGGCAAAGATGGGGGGAGCAAAGATGGGGGGGGGAACAAATAGAAAAAAAGGAAGAAAAAAGAGGCGCGATGTAATATTGCTGTAAATGTTATGTTGAGAAATATGTTTTGCCCCCTCTTGAAAAAAAATCCGTAATAACGAATAAATAATCCGAAATAACGAATTAAATAATCCGTAATAACGAATTAATAATCAGTTATAACGAATTAAATAATCTGTAATAACGAATTAATAATCCGTAATAACGAATTAATAATCCGTAGTAACATATTGATTTATTCGGTTGAGTACCGGGACGAATTAGAATAAATCTGCTTTATCATTGATATGTAAATGAGACACGGTAGAGTGGTTAAGGGCGGGTAATTTGAATAGGGAGTGGCACAGGAATGTGTGCGTGGTTGGATTGAAGGTAGATCACTTCACGCTTGCGAGCAGCAACGACAACACACAATTTTTAACACAGTTGTTAAGTCTGGTTGTAATTTCATAGTTGTTCAATGTCTCAAACAGTATTTATAAGAGACGAACATTGCTACCCTTGCCTGAAGGAGTTGTCTTGCATAGTTCAGGTGTACGTTTCCATTTTTCCAAATATGGTTTTGGTTTTTCGTATCTGGCAGTCAACACAGCAATGTTAGATGGGGTACAAATCCAGAAACAGCCATAATGTAATAGACGAGTGGTATCTTGCGATTATTCAATTATAAGTATAGCTAAAGGTTCTGAAGCCTAAAGGAAAGTTTTGTAAAGCTGAAAGGTTGAAATGAAATCCACCGTAACAAGTGGCAATCAAGGTATGGTCGGAGTAGTCTCTGACGGAGGTATAAAACGAGAATTGCAGGTTGGCAGTAAGATTCATAAAGATCAGATCTACTAGATGAGATGCTGGAATTGTTCTAGCGATCTAATGCGTTCAGAATGCAAACAAGTCTGAATAGACTTGCACCATAGTATGCGTGATTTATCCCCAGCGGAAGGTATTTGGTATTGTACAAAACCAAAAAAGATAGTTCTGAAAAGCTTGCCTTAATATAATATCAAATGTGGTACGAATATTCAGAAATAACCATAACAATTGTAAAGAGGAGAGAAGTCTCAAGGTTAATTCTATTATTGATTACGCAAATATGCTAAATGAAAGGCTCTTACGCCTAAATGATAGACCCTAGTTCTGTAAATATTGTCTCCATCAAGACGTCTTTAAGGTTCAAATTATTGAATGATGAATTAAAACACTGTCGTTCCTGGTAGTCATCACAGCGATGACACTAAACATAATATCAAATGGGGTACGAATAATTAGAAATAATCCTAACAGTTGTAAAAACGAGTGTTGTACGTCTCAGGTATAATTCTGTATAATTAATTGATTACTTAAATGTGTCTATAATGAAAGGCTCTTACGCCTAGATAACAGATGATAGTTCTGTAAATACTATCAAGTCTTTACTAAAAGGTTCAAATTATTGAAAGATGTAATTAAAACATTGGGTCGGCGTACCCGGTTGCTGCTGCAAGCACAAATACCAAAATCAGGATGATTTGATTGTTTATTGTGTAGAATGGTGTTGAAATGATAAATATATTTGCAGTAACGCTAATGGGCTTTCGTAGGGAAGTCATATCAGAGTACGAAATATTAGACTTGTGCCATCGTTTAAGTAAAGCAAAATCAGGAATGACGTGAAGTCTAAATTGAAAGTGTTGCCACCAAACTCAGCTGGTCTAAAGACGAAGTTGAGTGCCTTAATCTGAAAACGTGTCGCTGTGGAAACTTGCAACATTCTTTCACAAGATCATGATATTGTGAACGCAGGAACATGATTTTAGAATATCACTTTGACAAATTCGGCCGAAAATTAACCCTGTCAGCACCGGGGCATTTAAGGTCTCCTCCGAACGGGGGAACATAGTATTCCCCATCCTCATTTCCATATGCGATGGTTGAACTTTTCCTCAAATTTAGCAGGATTAAAATTTAGGAACAGTCGCCAAATGTCATGCCGACAGCGCCGTAACTAATGTGTGTGTGTGTGTGTGCTCTTGTATTGTATTACGCTCGAGGACAGACAACAAAAGGAGCACAAAGGGGCCTTTGATCCTTCTTAGTCTTAGTCTATGGGAAAGTGTTACATTAGAGGGACAAAGGGAAACACAATAGGTTGTCCTCAGGCGTATAGTAAATCACGACGGTGGGCGTGTGTGTGTGTGTGGGGGGGGGGCACCTGGGGGCGAGGGGGGGACCCAAAAGATGACCCTGCTCCCGGTTGCCCTCCATTTAAAATCATGATATCATTTGCCTTCAGTGACTCTCTGGAAATGTGTTATATTTATTGACGCGAACGTGGACGGCCCTGACA